>NC_138146.1:21355123-21375123 GCF_964199315.1 Orbicella franksi | reverse complement strand
AGTCGACTGCCAACTGAGACTGCTCGAGTATTTTTTCTGATTCATTTCCTAGATGTCCAAAACAACGGCCATGCCTATTATGGCCGCCATCTAGAAACAAAGTGTAAACTTTCTGGTCTAATAACCTTTTATGCAGTACCTTGGAAATTTTTTTGGCGATATTAAGATACGAAATTTTCACGTAAAACTTCATCTCTCGATGGTAGAATCCCATCTCTTCAACGGTGGAAAAGAGTATAATGTGAAACATCGGCCATGTTAGTTTGATATGGCCGCCACCTTGAAACGAAGTTCAACATCTCAGGTCTAATAACGTCTTTCTTAGCACATTGCTTGAAAAGAGGACGAAGTCTGAAACAACGCCCATGTTGGTCTATTATGGCCGCCATCTTGAAACAAAGTGTAAACTTTCTGGTCTAATAACTTTTTATGTAGTACCTCGGAGGTTTTTTGTGGATATCAAGATAAGAAACTGTCCCGTACAACTTCATCTCTCGATGGTAAAATCCCATCTCTTCAACGGGTGGAAAAGAGTATGATGTCAAACATCGGCCATGTTAGTTAAATATGGCCGCCACCTTGAAACGAAGTTCAACATCTCAGGTCTAATAACGTTTTTCCTAGCACATTGCTAGTTTTAGTCTTTACATCGAGGCAGTCTATTGTCACCTGAGACTTTATCTCTCGATATTAGAATCCCATCTCTTTCACGGATTAAAAGCAGGATGAAGTTCAAACAACGGCCATGTCAGTCTCATATGGCCGCCATCTTGAAACGAAATGTAAATTTTCTGGTCTAATAACTCTTTATGTAGTAGTTTGGTAGTTTTTGTGTGGATATCAAGATATAAAATTGTCACGTAAAACTTCATATCTCCATGTTAGAATCCCATCTCTTTAACGGGTGGAAAAGGGGATGATGAGAAACTTTGGCCCTGTTGATCTAATATGGCCGTCATCATGAAGCGAAGTCAAACATCTCAAGTCTTAATAACGTTTTTCTCAGTATTTTGGTAGTTTTTGTCTTAACATCAAGACAGTCAACTGTCGCCAGGAACTTCATCTCTTGATTTTAGAATTCCATCTTTTGCGCGGGTTGAAAAGGGGATGAAGTCTGAAACAACGGCCATGGTGGTCTATTATTGCTGCCATTTTGAAACAAATTGCAAATTTTCTGGTGTAATAACTTTTTATATAGTACCTTGGAAGTTTTTTGTGGATATCAAGGTATGAAACTGTCACGTAAACCTCATTTCTCGATGGTAGAATCCCTTCTCTTGAACGGGTGGAAAAGAGTATGATGTCAAACATCGGCCATGTTAGTTTAATATGGCCGCCACCTTGAAACGAAGTTTAACATCTCAGCTTTAATAGCGTTTTTCCTAGCACATTGCTAGTTTAAGTCTTTACATCAAGGCATTCTACTGTCGCCGGGAATTTCTCTTGATATTGGAATTCCTTTTCTTTCACGGGTTGAAAAGAGGATGATCTCCAAACAACGGCCATGTTGGTCTATTATGGCCGCCATTTTGAAACAAAGGGTAAATTCTCTGGTCTAATAACTCTTTATTTAGTACATTGGAAGTTTTTCTGTTGACATCAAGATATGAAACTGTCACGTAAAACTTCATCTCTCTATGTTAGAATCTCATCACTTTGATGGGTTTAAAAGGGGATCGGATGATGGAAACATCGGCCATGTTGATCTAATATGGCCGTTATCATGAAACGAAGTCAAACATTTCTTTAGGTTTGGATTAAAAAATCCAAAACTAAAGAGCCATTAAAGTTTTTATCCTCATCAGGCATAAGAGGTACAAATTTTATATCTGTTTACAACTTTCCAGCTCAATAGCGTCCTTCGTTTGGAAATCAGTGCATTTTGAATTTCAGAGTTATGGCGGTGCGTGACATAAAGCTACGTTCGCGTTTGTTGAGAAATATGTGTTTTCTCGGGATTTTTAGCCATTTAAGACGTTAAAGTATTTTGAAAAGTGCTTATTTATATCTTTGTTTGTTCAGTGTAGTTAACCAGTGTCATAGATAGCCAAAGTAAGTTCCAGATGTTAACACTATTTTCCGCCGCCATATTGGTGTCCCCCAGAGGAACGCCAACGAGGCGGCTCCATACTACGCTCTGCAAATTTGGGCGGAACATTTCGACGAATATCTCAACTTTAGGACAAAGCACACGCCTTAAACTCGGAAACTGTATTCTTTTTTATCTTCTATAATATCACAATTTCTTGACTTTATTCACTGAATGGTTTTTGATTTTATTTTTTCTTGCGTGACAGTGAAAACGCTCTAAAGGCCAAAAACTTCTTGTATGAAGGGAGCCTCTGTTTATATTAAGAATGTGTGAATAAAACCGCCCTGTAATCATAAGGTTCGAGATTTTGCTATGGCTTTCCGGGTGCGAAAACTTTTCGGAACCTTCGAGAAACAGGCCCCAAGGGTATCAGAGAATTAACGCCAGATGCAAATAAAATAGAATAAGTGCTTAAAGATCGAAGAGCGTCATTTTCTAAAAGTGTCTCAATTACTTTTGTCACCCATTGTAGCCATATAGTAAGGGCGCCTAGTGACCTGAGACACCAAATATATATCTCTACGCTATTCCAAACTTGCTATGTTCTGGAATTTCAGTAACAACATTACAGTCAGTTTCTCATTTCAAGTTTCCTTAGATTTAAAGGCCCTAGACACTTCATCAGGGCAAACAAGAAGTTTTTAGTTAAAAATGGCAGGGACGTCCGCCGGATCATGTTGTAGTTCCAACAGCACTTACTATTATCCTGCGACGCAAGAAATCCCTAGGGCTATCTACATCTTTGCCTGTGTTATTAGTGTGATCCTCTCAGTTTCATCAACTTTGGGTAAAACTATGATCCTACTCGCTCTTCGCAAGTGTCAATCTCTTTATTCTCCATCAAAAGCTTCGTGATCTAACTTGGCTCTGACAGATCTTTTCGTTGGACTGATTGTTCTTCCACTGTTTACAGCTCACTGCTTGATGACTATCTTAGAAATTTCCAGATACTACTGCGCTATAGCAATCACATATGGAAGAACCTTTGTTGTCGGAGTTTCGCTCCAGACTATTGCTACAATTGCTATTGATCGATATCTCGCCTTTCATCTTCGCTTGAGATACTGTGAACTCGTGAAATTGAGACGAGTTGTTTACATTCTTGTTATAGAGCTGATCGCAACCGCAGTTTGGTCGGGATCCTGGTTTTTGAGCGTTCTGATCAACATGTATTCTGGGGCAGTTGGGTTGTTCAGTTTCTGCCTCATACCTCATACCTTTATGTTATTTCAGTATCTATCGGAGCCTTTGCGACCATGTTGCACAGACTCACCTTAATCTGAGCAGCGATTTTGATGTGGCTCAGTACAAGAAAACTGTGAATAGCATGTTATGGAGTTATGGCCTTCTTCTCGTTTGTTACATGCCACACTTAACTTCACTCCTTGTAATACTTTTCACAGGACTCAATACCACTTTCCGCTTTCCACTACATGTAAGCGGCATTGCAGTTTTTGTTAATTCGTGTTTAAATCCTGTGCTATACTGTTGGAATATCAAAGAAATAAGAGAAATAGTTATCGCCAATATAAATGTACTTCGAAACTTTGTAAGATAAGATATATAAGTTCAGACAGAGATTGCAATGAAAGGTTGTCCTTTTGTGTTCCTCAGCAAAACAGTAATGCTAGCTGCAGTATGGAAATTTGTAATATAGTTCACTCAAGGAACACTCTAACTGTAAGTTTTAAGGAACTGAGCTAACCGACAGTAATGGAATATAACTAGGAGGGCATGAAGGGTAAGCCGAGAGAGTTTATCCTCATATAGGCCTTATTCCCAAGGCAATCCCGCTGAAGTTTTTGTTAAACATGGTTTCCAGTTATGTTACCACGCGCGTTGCATGGAGGATGAAAATGGGTGTCACAGGATTATGTCTAGACCCTCGAGGGATTTCAGCAACTAAGAGTGATCCAGATATAACTTAAAGGGATTACCTTAGCAATGTAAAGGCCTCTATGGGCAATCAACTCTCTTACCAGTTACCCGTCATCCCCTCTTAATAAAATCAGCTACCAGGAAACAACATTATGACAGTGTTTTCACTTCAAGGAGCAATGGAATGGACACTAAGCTCGGGGGATTAAAGTTACCACGCAACACTCGTGAGAATCGTCGGTTCTTGAAATCACAAAATGTGGAAACGCTAACAAGTATCTTATTTTCTATCTTCATGTATGTGCGCTTTCAATTGTAACTCAGCTGCTGTTCCAAAACTTTCTCCTCATGCGTGCAGGGCGAGAATTTAAGCATAAACTAAGGCTCCTGTAAACGTTTGTTATAATGTACATTAAGTTCTGTTTGATTTTGTTGTTAGTCGTTAGATATTTTCCCCTCAAGTATCACCTTAGAGGAAACAAGATCGTAACTCGGCGATTTTGTTCGTACTATATGAAAAACTCGATAATCTACTGGGGGGCTGTACTTTAGAACACTGCATCCAGGTGCTATACGGATATTAAACAATTAGACTTAAATGTGACCTCGATTCAAACGCAAAGCAAGAACGGGACAGATTTTAAGTTTTATTAGAATTATAGAATTGTTTTATTAGAATTTTAAATTATTAGAATTGTAGAATTATTAGAATTGTAGAATTATCTTATTATTACTGTACATATTTCTGTTTTTAGTGTAAACACGACCCCACGAGCAAACCTATTGCTTCAAACCGAATCGTATGTAAATAAAGGATTGTTGTTATTGTTATGAACAATTATATTTTGAGTTGTAACATATAAAAAGAAGACGCCAACCGGGTTTTTCTTGACTGTTTCTAAAAGGAAGCAAGCGAGGTGACGGGGGAAAAAAATTACGAGATTATTGAATATAGAAGTTTCACGGCAAAGAAACCTGGGTCACATAAGTGCACTGAAAGTTTCAATTTTGGGGGGATTTTCCTGATTGCTTGAACGCAAGAGTAAGTGATGGGATTGGTAGATAGACGAAGATAGGAAGAAAGACTATAAATTTAATTTATAGATCAACATAAAAAAGTAGACTTTTCTATTTCCGTTCCCTGTTTTAAGATTTATGGACTCTAAATTATAGGTTAATACATAAATATCCGAAAACCAGGACGTGTACTGAATGGCAGACATTTGTTTATTCAAAACGCAGCTGAATCAGAGCGTATCCCACATTAATTTACACAGCAGCTTTATCAATTATTCAAGTTTATCTTATTATTATTATGATTTTAACGCGGAAGCTTTGTGGCGTTTTTGGCAAAGTTGACAGCACCTTTTATAATTTCCTGCTCACTCTGATTTTTAAGGAAATCGCGATTTTTTGATTTCTTTTCGTATACCTTTAAAAGGATGTAAAATCCCCCAAAACTCTTTTCTACATACGAACGAATCATTTTTTTCTTGGATCAGTCCTAGTATAGTAAATATTTGCGCTGACTTCAATTCATTGTCATTTCCTGGAATCATGAAACAGCAGCGAAGCATATAGAATTTCGAGTATAAATTGATAATACTGATTGATCTTTTTAAAACCTGTTTATTATGGGCTCTCACTTATCTTATTTATGGTTAATAAAATGTTGGTGGGAAATGTTGTATTAGAGCAGGTATCGCTAACTTGCTGCGCCCGAAATGATAAGAAGTTGCAGAAGGGCAGTAATGTTATCTCTTAGCCTTGATATTTCAGCAGCATAGAATAGAATTTTAAGACGAGTTAAATCAAATCATAGTGGCGCAGTGTCCTGAGCGTCCTGAGTCCTATGACAAGATTTGTATGCAGAAATGGCAAATATGGCAAATAGCACGTTTATGAAAATGAAGGCCATTGATCCAAAGGATGTTATTTACAGTTCTTTGGTACTGTTTGACCGACACTGAAGTCACTCGAGCCATTTGATTTCATTTGTTGTTGAATCTGAGAAGCATGGCGTCGAAGACCACGATAAATACTGACATAACTAGTCCCGAAAGTATAGCCACAAATGGACAATCCGACTACCAAACAAGACAAATCGATTCTGTTTGTTTGTTTGTTTGTTTTACAAAGTGTTGATTGGACAATCAGGATATTTTGCATTTCCAGTCGTGAAAACTGCGTTGGGAAATTTGAGGCCCGCAAATTGCCTCAGTAAAATTTTCAACGTTCAACTGTAAATAAGCATTCCCCAGAGTTCTGTTTCCTCTTTTCCATTCTCATCTTGCCCAACCAAGCAGGATGTGCTGCACTTACAGCAAAAAGACAACTAATCCATCTGACTATTTCAGGTGACGTCAACCGTGCAGAAACCATGGTGATTGGCATGGAAGGAAGGTCCCCTGAACAGTGTATATTTTATTCTAAAGAAAAGCTTATGCAGCAGCTGGAAAATTCAATAACTTCCGCAAGGTTTTAAGAATGCGCTCACTGTCAATATTAACAATCATCGTGCAGTCTCATAAGTTCAAAGAAAAAAGTGTTTTTCTAAAGATATATATTTCTGATCAAGCTGAAAGAGATCCAAGTGAGGTCGCATTTATTAAAAGTCTGGGTTTTTTTGCACTTATGTTCCCCAAAGTATTCCTTCACACATTACAAAAGTGATCTTTAATAACAAGACCAAACAAAGATCTAATGTAAATTGACTCTTCTTTCCGTTGCGAAGTTTAGTCACTTACTTCACAGATACGTTATTTCCTTTTTATTCAATTTTTGAACTCCTTGTACATAACCTCGCGGTAATTTTTAAATTCTGAATTTTCTTTATCCTGTAGTCTTAATTTTACGCAGGGCCCCTTTTGATACCAGCCTATGGCTGATGGGGCTACCCTGCCTAAACAAAGATGACTTGACTTGACTTGACTTACCTACTACCCTTAAGCCTGTTGGCACGTAGACGTGAAGGTTGTCAAGTTTAATGACTACTTTTTCATTACGCCGTCAATCAGTTAGTTCACCAAAAAATACTGTTTTTTCTAAAACAGAGCTTATGTCCTGCGTATTTGTTCAAGCCACAGATGCAAGGCAGTAGACATTATCCCATATTAAATACTGAATTATTTCATTGGCGGAAGGATCAGATCAAAATAAATTAACCTAGTTATCACTTTATTGAGCCCGATGGATATTAAATTAAAAACAGAAAAGTGCAATAAATAAAGCCAAGCCAAGCCAAGCGTTTCACCGACAACAATACGAGCAAAAAGCCTGTTGCCATTCTGTTTCAGAATTTCGAACAGATCTTTCTGGTAAATGTTGTCATTTATCAAGACCGTCAACAGCCTGGTGCGTCGACTCCTTTGGGATCTTTGCTTTTTCAGTATCTCGTTCCCTTAGATTTTAAGGCCTTAAACACGTTATCAGGATAAACAAGAAGTTTTCCGTCAAAAAATGGCAAGGACGTTCGCCGAATCATATTGTAGTTCCAACAGCACTTACTATTATCCCGCGGCGCAACAATTCCCGACGACTATCTACATCTTTGCCTGTGTTGTTAGTGTGATCCTCTCCGTTTCATCAACGTTGGGTAACACTATGATCCTACTCGCTCTTCGCAAGTGTCAATCTCTTCATTCTCCATCAAAAGCTTTGTTATGTAGTTTGGCTCTGACGGATCTTTTCGTTGGACTGATTGTTCTTCCACTGTTTACAGTTCAGTACTTGATGATTATATTAGAAATGCCCAGTTATTACTGCGCTATAGCTATCACATATGGAAGAACATCAACCTTTATTGTTGGAGTTTCCCTTCACACTATTACTACAATTGCTATTGATCGATATCTCGCCTTTCACCTTCGCTTGAGATACCGTGAACTCGTGAAATTGAGACGAGTTGTCTGCCTTCTTGTTATAGAGTGGATCGCAACCGCAGTTTGGTCGGGATCCTGGTTTTTGAGCGTTCTGATCAATATGTATTCTGGGGCAGTTGGGTTGTTGAGTTGGTGCCTTATAATACCTTTATGTTATTTCAGTATCTATCGGAACCTTCGTCGCCATGTTGCACAGATTCACTGTAATCTGAACTTCAGTGCGTCGACCGATTTTGATGTGGCTCAGTACAAGAAAACTGTGAATAGCTTGTTATGGATTTATGGCCTTCTTCTCGTTTGTTACATGCCACACTTAACTTCACTCCTTGTAACACTTTTTACGGGACTCAATCCCACTTCCCGCTTTGCATTACATTTAAGCAGCATTGCAGTTTTTGCTAATTCGTCTTTAAATCCTATTCTATACTGTTGGAAGATCAAAGAAATAAGAGAAATAGTTATTGCCAATATAAATGTACTTCGAAACTTTGTAAGATAAGATATATAAGTTCAGACGGAGATTGCAATGAAAGGTTGTCTTTTTTTGTTCCTAAGCAAAACAGTAATGCTAGCTGCAGCATGGCAATTTGTAATATAGTTCACTCAAGGAACACTCTAACTGTAAGTTTTAAGAATGTGCACGTGCGTTATAATTCTTGGTACATTTCTTTACCGTCCTCTGAAAAAAATTAACGTGAAATGACTAAATTCTGCGTTGTCTAGAAATCGTGAACCACAATGGCTAATTTTTTAAATTTTTATTGCAAATTTATCGCTTTGTCTCTGATTCAGGTTTTTTTTATAGTTTTGACAGTAATAAACAAAGTAAATAACTTTGGAATACCCCGAAATTCGTAGGTAAAATATAAAATCATTTTTTAATCGACGTTGTCCTCAGCGTCACCGTCGTGGTTCCATAAACTCCCTAATGTTACCACGCGCAAAGCGTAGAGGATAAAAATGCGTGTCACAGAATTATGTCTAGACCCTCGCGGGATTTCAGCAACTAGGAGTGATCCAAATATAACTTAAGAGGGATTACCTTAGCAATATAAAGGCCACTATGGGCGATTAACTCTCTCACTTCTCATCCTCTCTTAATAAAATCAGTTACCGGGAAACAATATTATGACTGTTTTCACTTCAAGGGGAAATGTGATCGGGAGATTAAAGTTACCACGCACACTCGTGAGAATCGCCAGTTCTTGAAATCACAAAATGTGGAAACGCTAACAAATATCTCATGCAAAGAGAGATCTGAAAGGATGTGAAAACTTAAATGGAAATTGTAATCAGGTTCAGACCTTATTTTCTATCAGCATGTGTGTGCGCTTTCAGTTGTAACTCAGCTACTGTTCCAAAACTTTCTCCCCATGCCTACAGGGCGAGAATTTAAGTGTGAACTAAGGCTCCTGTTAAAGTTTGTTATAATGCATATTAAGTTATGTTTGATTTTGCTGTTAGTCGTTAGATGTTTTCCCCTCAAGTATCACCTTAGAGGAAACAAGATCTTACCTCGGCGATTTTGTTCGTACTATATGAAAAACTCGATAATCTACTGGGGCGCTGTACTTTAGAACACTGCATCCAGGTACTATAGGTTAATTTTAACCAATTCTATGTCAAATCTAGAAAAGACATTTTTATTAAACAATTAGACTTTAGTGCGACCTCGATTCAAACGCAAAGCAAGAACGTGACAGATTTTAATTATAGAATTATTTTATTAGAATTATTTTATTAAAATTTTAAATGATTAGAATTGTAGAATTGTTAGAATTGTAGAATTATCTTATTATTACTGTACATATTTCTGTTTTTAGTGTAAACACGACCCCACAAGCAAACCTATTGCTCAAACCGATATCCTATGTAAATAAAGGATTGTTGTTATTGTTATGAACAGTTATATTTTGAGTTGTAACATATAAGAAAAAAGACGCCAACCGGGTTTTTCTTGACTGTTTCTGAAAGGAAGCAAGCGAGGTGACGAAGGAAAAAATGCGAGATTATTGAATATAGAAGTTTCACGCAAAAGAAACCTGAGTCACATGAGTGTACTGGAAGGTGCAATTATTTTTTTTTGGGGGGGGGGGAGGGGGAATTTCATCGCTGCTTGAGAGCAAGAGTAAGTGACGGGGATTGATGAATAGAAAAAGATAGGAAGAAAGACTATAAATCTAATTTCTAGATCGACATAAGAAAGTATACTTTCCTACTTTCCTTCCCTGTTTTAAGATTTATGGACTCTAAAGGTTAAGACATTAATATCCGAAAAGCAGGACGTGTACTGAACGGCAGATATTTGTTTATTCAATACCCAGCTGAATCAAAGCGAATCACACATTAATTTACACAGCAGCTTTATTAATTATTCAACTTTATTTTATTATTATTATAATTTTAATGCGTAAGCTTTGTGGCGTTTTTGGCAAAGTTGACACTGATGACATTCGACTGGCAGCACCTTTTGTTATTTCCTGCTCACTTTGATTTTTAAGAAAAAAGCGATTTCTTGATTTCTTTTTGTATACCTTTAAAAGGACGTAATACCTTAAAAACTCTTTTCTACATAAGAACGACTCATTTTAGTATGGTATATATATGAGTATAGTAAAGATTTGGGCTTACTTCAATTCATTGTCATTTTCTGGAATCATGAAACAGCTACAGCGACACACATAGAATTTCAAATCTAAATTCAAAATACTGATTTATCTTTATAAAACCTTCTTATTATGGGATCTCAGATACCTTATTTACGGTTGATAAAATGTTGGTGGAAAATATTGTATTACAGTGGTTATCGCTAACTTACTGCACCCTTAATGATAAAAAGTTGCAAAAGGGCAGTAATGTTATCTCTTGGCCTTGATATTTCAGCAGCAGAGGATATAATTCTAAGACGAGTTAAAATATATTACATTGGCACAATGTCCTGAGTGTCCTGTGTCCCATGGCAAGATTTGTATGCAGAGATGACAAATATGGCAAATAGCACATTTATGAAAATAATGGCCATTGATCGAAAGCATGTTATTTACAGTTCTTTGGTATTTGACCGACACTGAAGTCACTCGAGCCATTTGATTTCATCTGTTGATGAATCTGAGCAACATGGCGTCGAAGAGCACGATAAATGCTGACATAACAACTCAGTCCCGAATGTCTTCTACTTGTTTGTTTTTGTTTTTGTTTTTGTTTTTTTGTAAGGTGTTGATAGGACAATCAGGATATTTTACTTTTACAGCCGTGAAAACTGCGTTAGGAAATTTGAGGCCCGCAAATTGCCTCAGTAAAATTTTCAACGTTCAACTGTAAATGAGCATTCCTCAGAGTTCTGTTTCCTCTTTTCCGTTCTTTCCTTTCTGCTGATACGTGACTTGAAGAGTTGGTATGTTTCAGATTTTTCGCGTAAATAGGAGCAAATTTTCAACGTTCAACTGTAAATAAGCATTTCTCAGAGTTCTGTTTCCTCTTTTCCATTCTTTCCTTTTTGTTGATACGTGACTTGAGAAGTGTGTATGTTTCAGATTTTTGTTTGTTAACATGCTCCAGATTACATCCGTTTGCTCTTATGCAGCCTGTATAAATATGTACAGTGTAGTACGGATAGACGTAAGAAGAACAAAAGAACGTTGCATTGGTTAACAGCAGAACCAGGCGAGTTGACTCCTTCCACATGTTGCTCATAAGCTGTTCAGTTTCTCGTTTCCTTGTGCACGGTTAAAGACCTTAGTTTGTCAAGATATACTGCAAGAATATGACAGGGACGTTCGCCGGATCATATTGTAGTTCTAACAGCACTCACTATTATCCCGCGGCACAAGAGATCCCGACGACTATCTACATCTTTGCCTGTGTTGTTAGCGGGATCCTCTCAGTTTCATCATCGTTGGGTAACAGTATGATCCTACTCGCTCTTCGCAAGTGTCAATCTCTTCATTCTCCATCAAAAGCTTTGTTATCTAACTTGGCTCTGACGGATCTTTTCGTTGGACTTATTGTTCTTCCGCTGTTTACAGCTTACTACTTGATGATCATTTTGGAAATACCCAGTTATTACTGTGTTATAGCCATCACATACGGAAGAACATCAACCTTTATTGCAGGCGTTTCACTTGAGACTATTACAACAATTGCCATTGATCGATATCTCGCCTTTCATCTTCGCTTGAGATACCGAGAACTCGTGAAATTCAGACGAGTTGTTTGCATTCTTGTTATAGAGTGGATCGCCGCCGCAGTTTGGTCGGGAATCTGGTTTTGGAGCGCGTCGATCAATATGTGGTTTGGGGTAGTCGGGTTGTTTAGTTGCTACCTTACAACGTCTCTTTGCTACTACAGCATTTGTCGTGGTCTTCGGCGCCATGTTGCACAGATTCGCAGACATGTGAACTCCAGTGAGGCGACCGACTTTGATGTGGCTCAATACAAGAAAACTGTGAATAACATGCTATGGATTTATGGCCTTCTTCTCGTTTGTTACATGCCACATTTATCATCAGTCCTTGTAATACTTGTTACAGGACTCAGTAACTCCTCTCGGTTTGCCTTACATTTTAGCGGCATTGCAGTTTTTATTAATTCGTCTTTAAATCCTATTCTATACTGTTGGAAGATCAAAGAAATAAGAGAAATAGTTATATAATGCGAATATAAATGTACATCGAATCTTTGTCATATAGGGTTTGTGACTGTACGAAAGAAACAGTAATGAAAGGTTAACAGTAATGAAAAATTATTTTTCTTCCTGTTTTGATGAAGCAATGGCATCTGTACTGAATATGGTAAATTGTGATATTTTACTCAGGTAAAGAACACTGTAATCCTCCGTAGGAAAAAAGATGGCGAATGGTGCATTTACCCATAATTCTTAGCGCACGAAAACCTTAACAATGTTCATGAAAACGTACAGAAACGTTATAAAATCTTCAAACCTAGGCTACTCAATGTCCTTAGTACAGGGAAAAATATTGTAAAATTTTGGCTTTCTTTGTGCCTTATAGGCTGTGTTAGGTTTGCAAGGCATTGTGATAAAATATACAGCCGCCATGTTTTTTCCTACGGTGGATCGTAAGCCCTAAGAAACTGAGCTGACCAACAATAATGGATAAAACCAAGAGAGAATGACCGTACTGATAAGACCAGTCACTGGGAACCTTATGAGGATAGAGTTTTCATTTCAAGGACACTGCATGAAATTGACACTCAACTCAGAGGTATTGGTATTACTACGCGCACTCAATCGTCAGTCCTTAGAATCTAAAAAGGAAACGCCAACATCTCATCGTAATGAGCAGTCTCAAACAATTTGAGAATTAAATAGAAATTTTAATTGGACTCAGCCTTTCTTTTCTATCTGCGTGCACCGTATTTTCTCGATTTTCCCGATCTTGGGACCAATAGTTTGGTTAACTGAAGATGGGAAGATTGCGTAAAAGCTTTGGAACTAATATGGAACAAAACTTTTCCTCAGTTTAAAAGGCTGTAAGGAAATTACTCTGATTAGTCAAAACTTTGAAAGTAGGAAAATGAACCCAGTTTCATTTTTCTTTTGTTTTAGGGAGACATTTATTTTTCATAAGATTATAACAGGTTGTGTGCAACGACTTTGCCCCACCGTAACTTGCAACTTTTTTCCATCTAATGTGGCTTTTACTTTATCAGTGCTTTGGAATAAGGGCAAACATAAAGTAAACGTAAATAATTATGAACCTGTACATAATTTTGCTTTGCGGATTTCACCTACTAAGTTGTGTTTATTTTTGTTGTTAATCGTTTGATGTTATTCCATCAATGAAAATTTATATTTGGAATAGTAATAAATTAAAAAAGACATCAACCGTACTATTCTTGACTGTTTCTGAAAGGTGGCAAGGGAAGTGACGAGGACAAAAAGAAAACTGTATGACATGATTGTACTGGAAGGCGCAATAGTGTTTTAGGTTTTTTTTTATTATTCGAAAGTAGGAGTAGGGGATGGGGATTAATGGGCCAGTAAAAGTTAGTGAAAAAAATTTAATTTACAGATGGACCTAGGTAAGAAGAACTTTCAGTCCCCTCTTTTAAAACGGTTATGGACTCTTAAGGTTTAAACTCAAACGTTCAGTATACATCCGGACAAAGGACAAACGTGGACAGCGAAAAAGATAAGATACTCGCCTCACGAAGCACAACTCGAGGGCCGGTTTAATAAACTGCACCGAACACGCTTACATCCGGGCTATGTGCAAGGTGTAACACACTTCATGCAAGACATATTAAATACCGCTACGTCCCCCTTGAAAAAACAAATAAATAAGAGGTACAGACTAAAAAGAGAAATAAAGAACTGCTAACAAACGAGCCCTCCAGTCCTAGAAATAGTCAAACGTTCTACTCATTGCTCAAAAGTCCTATCAACGTTCAAGAGTCATATCTGGGTGGTTTCTTGATCACTCAGCTATTTCTAGTGATGAGTAACGGTGACTGCTGCCTCACTGGCAGAAACTTCGTAAGCAGAGGCTTAGACTATTCCACTGGACCTGGTCGCTCTCACACTGTCTGGCTTCGGCTTGATCACTATAGAACTGGTTGGTACTTTGACCTTCCTATCAACCGGAGCCTTTTTTCATGCCTGTGAGTTAAGTCCGTTTTCATTTGCACTACTGTCTGACTTCAGGCTTCAGTCTGTTCAGCTCTTTGACACCCTTCAATCAATCAATACGTTATTTAAACACGTTGCGCCTAAAAGCTTAGTAAGCTCGATCAAAGTACAAACGTGCATGCAACACCCTTGTTATAGTAGTAGGAAATTCTTCTCTACCTCTCACATGTTTATTTCCACAAAATTTACAAGATATTACAGCTGTATATAGCGCCCTCTAATATCAAAACCAAGACGTGTACTGAAAGATGGACATTTGTTTATTGAAACGCAGCTCAATCAAAGCGGAGAATCACATTGATTTACAAAGCACCCTACTTAAAATTATTTAACTTTAACTTATGATTACACAATTTTAATGCGTAAGCTTCTTGGCATTTTTAACAAAGTTAACATTGTCAACATTCGACTGAGAACACCTTTAGATTTCCAGCTAGTGTGTGTTTTTGACAAAACTGAGATCTCTTGATTTTTTTATACGTAAGAATGCCCACTAAACTTCCTTCCATATTGGCATAATAATACTAAGCGTCGAGTTTCTCTCGAAGTCCTAGAAGAACTTTTTTAGACCAGATCATTTTTTGTTGGATCCCACGCAGTAAAGTAAATATTTGAGCTACCTACATTATAATGTTTCTAATGTTATTTGATGACATAATGAAACAGCAATGAAGCACGTACCTTTCAAGTCTACTAAATAGTTAATACAGATTAAACGTTATTAATCCTGCTCTCATTTATCTCCTTCATGGTTGATAAAGTTGGTAAGAAATGAAATATTACAGCAGTCTTTGCTAATTTACTATGCCAGAGATGATAAGAAGTTGTACAGCGCACGAAAACATGGCGAAAGTGCGATAACGTTTTCTCTTATTTCTTTGATCTTCCAGCAATATAGAATAGGACTTAAAGACGAGTTAAAAAAGATCGCAGAGGCGTTAAAGTGTAGCCCAAAACGAGCAGTGTAACTGAGTCCTGTGGCAAGTATCGTAAGCAGAGATGCCAAATATGGCAAATAACACACAAAAAGAACTCCATTGATCCATAGCATGTTATTTACAGTTCTTCGGCATTGACCGGCATTGAATTCAGTTGAGCCATTCGAATTCCTCTGTTGTTGAATCTGAGCAACATGGTGTCGAAGACCACGATAAATACTGACGTAACAAAGTGATGTTAAAAGACAACAACTGAAATAGACAATCTGACCACCAAAGAAAACAAATCGATTCGCTCATTCCAAAGCCAGAATCCCGACCGAGCTGCTGCGATGATCCACTCTATAACAAGAATGGAAACAACTCGCCTAAGTTCCATGAGTTCACGATATCTCGAGCAAACATGGAAGGCGAGATATCGATCAACGGCAATTCTTGCCATGGTCTCAAGACAAGCTGCTCCAATGAACGTTGATTTTCTTCCATACGTTATAGCCATGGCACAGTAATACCGGGTATTTCCAATATGATCTTCAAGTAGTAAGCTGTAAATAGCGGAAGAACAACCACTCCAACGAAAAGATCCGTCAGAGCCAAACTACATAACAAAGCTTTTGATGGAGAATGAAGAGATTGACACTTGCGAAGAGCGAGCAGAATCATAGTGTTCCCAAAAGTTGATGTAACTGTGCTGATCGCGTTTACAACACAGGCAAAGATGTAGATAGTCCTCGGGACGTCTTGCGCCGCGGATAATAGTGAGTGCTGGAAGAGTTACAATATGATGCAAATGTTCCCTTCATTTGGAAGAGGTATTTACACGAAAGTCTGTATTTCCAATGGTCTCAGGGATTAAACAGCGTATTAAACAGGGATCAGTAGCTTGACTCACACAACGGACAAATGAACCGCTGCAGGATGCCGGTTTCAACGAATGGTACGACTTGAAAGGAAGGTGGTCATTGCCGGGTTTTTGTTTAGATTTGTAGTTTGAATCGAACAGTCTGAATACTTCACATTTCCAGTTCCCAGAACTGCGTTGTAAAATTGCGTCCCGCAAATTGGCTTAACGTTCAACCTCCAATTGGCATTATTGAAATTCCGTTTCCAAGAACGTTGTCTGTTACGGACTCTTTCTAATCAATTCTTTCCGCTGACAGATCCCGGCTTGGGAATCATCAGGGCCATATGCTTCAAATCTTTCTTGCTGATATCTCTCAAATTGCATTCGCTGTTACTGTACATACAACAGTACGGATTACTGTATGAATGAAAGTAGTAGTCCAGAGTTGGACGTTGTTATATGAAGTTGTCTGAAGGTCGGCCACCTGTCCATTAAGAACGGATTCCCATGATGAAAGTGAAACCTTACGTAGTTGTTAATGCTTATGACTTGCTTATGTCAAAGTAATTAAAATTCATGGGGATGGCAGACATTTCGAGGCGTTATTTGATTTTCAGGATCTGTGGAGCACGTACCTAGGCAGCCACCTCTTTGTAGTGCGGGCATGCATGTGTATCCGGATTCGTCATTGGCCTATGCTCCAAAATGGAGTGAATAGGCTTCATATCAGATCAGATATATGTGTATATAGGAAGTGGCCGATTGAGACTGGAATCCAATATCTTTGGTAAGCGATGACACGATGATCAGCTCAACACTAATCGCTGAAAGGATAAAAGCCTCAAGGAGGTTCTTCTAAGCATCATACATTAAGCTTTCGTGGCAGGGCTATTGATGACGAAATCGACTAGAGAAAAAAGCTAGAAATGGGAAATAGTCATTAGAGTATAGGTTTGAGGATTAAAAAACAATAATTTGATCAATTCTCTCACTGAAAATTTGGATAAAATTATACATTAAACATAATTCTTTTATATGGACAAGTAGCACGTGCGGAGTGAATCAATGAATCTTCTTTCTTTGTTTGGTCTGGTCAGTGTAGTTCTTGTGAAGTCACTGAACGTTAAAAAACAAAATAAAAAATATTTGTTAACCGTGCTTGTTTTTTGTTTTGGGACGAGAAAGTAACGAGAACACTTCAGCGTACTTTGTGAATAATGACCGCGGTTATATTTCTCATTTAGACTGAACTTGTGGGAGGCGCGGCGGCCTCATGGTTAGTGTACTCGTGTCCAGGTCAAGCGGTCGGGGGTCCGAGTCCTGGCCAGGGACATTGTGTTGTGTTCTTGTGCAAGACACTTTACTCTCACAGTGCCTCTCTCCATCCAGTTGTATAAAACTTTCGTGTATATATAAATCCTTATAAGTAAAGGTTTTTTTTAAAAACAATTTGAAGTAAAAACTAACGGTAAAAGCGCGCGACGTTTCGACCGAACTTCGGTCATTATCAAGCTTAAAAGCGAAGATAAAAATGTTTTCATAAGTATACATAAAAAAAAGAAGTAAAAGTATGTAAAGTATGAAAATGTAAAAAAGGGTGTTAAGAACAATAAAATGCATGCAAGAATAATATAGTTAAAAATGATTAAACACTTTCGCGGCACGAATTGAGTCTGACTGTACATTAAGACTTGGTCTCAGTTCATTAATAAAAAACATTTCATAAATGAGACAGTCAAACTTGATCTTGCACTGCCAAGATCGAGAAAATCGAAAAAAATACGGTGCGCGCAAATAAAAAAGAAAGTCTGAATCTAATTAAACATTAAAAGTTTTTACACTGTTGTTTCAGACTGCTCTTTACGATGAGATGTTAGCGTTTGCCAGTTAGAATCGAAGAACTGACGTTTGAGTGTGCGCGGTAATACCAATCCCTCTAGTTGAGTGTCTATTCCAGTGTCCTGAAGTGAGAACTCTGTCATCATGAGGTTGCCAGCAGCTGGTCTTATTAGTAGTCATTCTCTCTTATAAGTTATTTGCCTAGGTTAAATATCACAATTTACCATATTCAGTGCAGCTACCATTGCTTCATCAAAACAGGAAGAAAAATAATAACCTTTCATTGTTGTTTCTGCCGAACATCATATACCTTATATAACGACGTCTCGAAGAACATTTATATTCGCAATAACTATTTCTTTTATTTCTTTCATCTTCCAACAGTATAGAATAGGATTTAAAGACGAATTAATAAAAACTGCAATGCCGCTAAAATGTAAGGCAAACCGAGAGGAGTTACTGAGTCCTGTAACAAGTATTACAAGGACTGATGATAAATGTGGCATGTAACAAACGAGAAGAAGGCCATAAATCCATAGCATGTTATTCACAGTTTTCTTGTATTGAGCCACATCAAAATCGGTCGACTCACTGGAGTTGACTTGTCTGCGAATCTGTGCAACATGGCGCCGAAGACCACGACAAATGCTGTAGTAGCAAAGAGACGTTGTAAGGTAGCAACTAAACAACCCGACTACCCCAAACCACATATTGATCGACGCGCTCCAAAACCAGATTCCCGACCAAACTGCGGCGGCGATCCACTCTATAACAAGAATGCAAACAACTCGTCTGAATTTCACGAGTTCTCGGTATCTCAAGCGGAGATGAAAGGCGAGATATCGATCAATGGCAATTGTTGTAATAGTCTCAAGTGAAACGCCTGCAATAAAGGTTGATGTTCTTCCGTATGTGATGGCTATAACACAGTAATAACTGGGCATTTCCAAAATGATCATCAAGTAGTAAGCTGTAAACAGCGGAAGAACAATAAGTCCAACGAAAAGAGCCGTCAGAGCCAAACTACATAACAAAGCTTTTGATGGAGAATGAAGAGATTGACACTTGCGAAGAGCGAGTAGGATCATACTGTTACCCAACGATGATGAAACTGAGAGGATCACGTTAACAACACAGGCAAAGATGTAGATAGTCCTCGGGATTTCTTGCGCCGCGGGATAATAGTGAGTGCTGTTAGAACTACAATATGATCCGGCGAACGTCCCTGTCATATTCTTGCAGTATCTCTTGATAAACTAAGGTCTCCAACTGTACATAAGGAAACGGGATACTGAATAGCTGATGAGCAACATGTGGAAGGAGTCAACTCGCCGGGTTCTGCTGTTAACCAATGCAACGTTCTTTTGTTCTTCTTACATCTATCCGTACTAAACTGTACATATTTATACAGGCTGCACGAGAACAAACGGATGTAATTTGGAGCATATTAACAAACAAAAATCTGAAACATACATACTTCTTAAGTCACATATCAGCAAAAAGGAAAGAATGGAAAAGAGGAAACAGAACTCTGAGGAATGCTTATTTACAGTTGAACGTTGAAAATTTTACTGAGGCAATTTGCGGGCCTCAAATTTCCCAACGCAGTTTTCATGACTGGAAATGTAAAATATCGTGATTGTCTAATCAACACTTTGCAAAAAAAAAAAAAAAGGAAAAACACACAATACTTTCGGGACTGAGTTGTTATGTCAGTATTTATCGTGCTCTTCGACGCCATGTTGCTCAGATTCATCAACAGATGAAATCAAATGGTTCGAGTGACTTCAATGTCGGTCAAATGCCAAAGAACTGTAAATAACATGCTTTCGATCAATGGCCATTATTTTCATAAATGTGCTATTTGCCATATTTGTCA
>NC_138146.1:21245123-21350123 GCF_964199315.1 Orbicella franksi | reverse complement strand
CTGATCGCCAAATGCGAATGCGATGAAAAATTTCTCACGCAACTCAGTTGCTTGATGTATCGTCATCCTTATTGTTGCACGTCGTAATGTTGCCGTGTTGCTGCTTCCATTTTCCCAGGTCCGTGCCTCTGTGGAACCAGACACATAAAGGCCGTACTTTTCGGATTCAAGACTTGATAACCGTACGACATAAAAGATTGCGCTAAATATCACTGTGCCTATGAAGACAATGCTCAACAGTGTTCGCCGTGAACGTCTCATGACTTTTTGTGCGTGTATTCGGCGGTCGGATCCAGATGATTGCGCCGTAGTAGCCTGCGGGCAGGCTCACCTTGAGTCACGCGCGAGCGGCGAAGAGCAAAGCGATCCGGCGGGAAGGAGTCTGGTGAAGAGGCGCCAAGAAAGTGAGCCTGCCCTGATCTCTGTAATTTTTTCATTTCTGCTTCGTCTGAGCGAAGTGAAATACCATTGGTCGAAAAGCGGGAAGGGCGAGAAAACTGTCAATCTATTATGTTTGATGAGGAGCGATTATATCCCCATGGAGTCGGTAATTTACCGCACAATAAAAAGCAAGTCGTCGACATTTGGAGTCAGAGGAAGTTGAGTGCGCGTATTACTGATGTTTTAACAAAGTTGCAGTCTATTCCTGGTAAAATTTCAAACTAAAGAGGGAGCAGGAAATAGCAGTTGAAAGTATGAAAGTGAAGATTGATCTCGCAGTAAATTTTCCAATTTTTAAAAGCAATTGGAAAGAAGAAGCCTGAAAAAATCAGGGCTTCAACGGGATTCGAACCCGTGACCTCCGCGAATACCGGTGCGGTGTCTACAAAACGAAGACCTAAGACCTAAGAGCTAAAACCTAAGACCCAAAAACGAAGGGGTGTCTACAAAACAAAGACCTAAGACCTAAGACCTAAGACCTAAGACCTAAGACCTAAGACCTAAGACCTAAGACCCAAAAACGAAGACTTGTTTTTTTTACAGGCCTATCAAACCAGAGACAGTCAAACCGCGTCAACGCTTTTCTTCAGACACCAACTGACGCGAAATCAATGGGTCTTCGTTTTGTAGATAAGGCCGGCTCGAACTACAAAACGAAGACCCTCGCTTAAATGCTTTTAAATGCTTTGTTTGAGTGTTATGCAATATCGCGGACCTTCGAGTGTCGAGACAGCTTATTGTAGACTGTGGCGGATCACGCAGTTGTTTATTTATGTCCTCCGTTTCATCATATTTATAGTGTAGTGGGGAGGGTCGAACATATGCATAAGCATAAGCATATCAAAACCCTTTTTCATGCTTATGCTTATGCTTATGTCACTGTTATGTCCAGTGGGCACATGGTTGGCATAAGCATAAGCCTAAGCGAAAGACTTTCAGCCAATCACCGAGCACTTTATGCTTATGCCAACATGTCCCCTATGGACATAACGGCGACATAAGCATGAAGTTTTAAATATAGCCCGGGTTATCGGCTAAGCCTGAGGTCAAGATAGCTGGATTGGCCTCCTTCAAGGTCGTTGTGTCTTGAACTCTGTAACTTCAACCTCGTTCCCAGGAGTGGTCTTTTCGCTTGTTTGGGGCCGTGGCTGCTGTAACTTTTAGACTTTGACTAAAAATGTTCAAAAATGTTCAAATGTTGTTGACCAGTTTTGGAATGTTATGGTTTTGCCCTGGATCTGTTCCAGTGCTCATTTTGACTAATCCTGCATTTTGACGGAAAACTTATATATTACAAGGACGATAAAGAGTTCAACTAAAGAGGCGACTGAGAAATTTGCGGATAGAGGTTTAGCTCGTCAAGGCTGAATGAAAACGTCAACGGATATTTTTGTTTATCTGGTCGTGTTAGTCCACACGCCCAACAAACGACAAATTACAACAGAGCATCTAACTTTTTAATACGCATTCGTAGCGTTTCACGCCATCTTGGATTACATTCTTCTTTTTTCTAGTGCCAGTCCCCTATCGTTCTATAATAACTAGTTCCAATTCTCTACAGTCGACGCCGGTTTACTCTGCGAGACAGAGATTCCGGCCCCTTCTCTTTCTCTCGTCTCTCCCCGAGCAGAGAGAGAACGGAATATCTGAATTACAGGGTAATGTCGGTTATGATAACCTGGTGATCAGATTGTAAGCCCAAGATCAAATCATCTCCAGAACAAAAGAGATCTTGACTTGCAGCATTCTCTAAAAACATTTTAACGAAGAGTATCCAAACTGTACATCATTACAAAGACTCGCTATGTCAACCAATTTAATCACTTTCGCATTGTAATAAGCCGTGTATGCAAATAACTCCTCCAGTGTAATACTAAAGAATAACAAAATTAACCGCAGCCTTGAATTGCCGAGAAGCACGTTATGTTTGCTAGAAGAAAGGTCATAATCATTTTTCTGAGGAGAAATGAATCTGATATCGGGATAAATGACATTCTTCTCGTTCGTTATTGAATACCTGAACAAGAAGAAAAATCAAACGAACAAGGACGCAAACAGTGTTTAACATAACTGCTAGTGATATTACGGTTTGATTAGTCTCAACAAACAAACATGTAATAACACTCTAAAACACTCCAACAACTGAGGAATTTGTTCTCGTGCTAGCAAGCTGCGTCATGGAGAAGCTCACAATGTCTCCGCAGATGAAGGCTATTTTACTTTCTTTCAAAAAATTACCCTTTAAGCCAAACTCTTCCCAAGACGCTGAGGTATTGGACAGCTTAGACGGAGAAGAAAAATATGTGGACTTTTCCATCCCCAAAGAAAGTTTCCAATCAAGTTCCGCTTCTTCATGGAGCAACAAAGTATTCTTTTCAAAGATGCCTGAAAATAACAGTCAAAGTTGCCAACTTGAAAAATTCAGTTCAACAATGGCGAGAGAACTGAAAGGGAAAACTACAGGAGGAGCGACTAGCAATCAATCCAAAGGGGCTATTCTCCATCGAAGGAGGTCGTGGGTGGTTTCTAAACATATTTTGGCGAGGAGTAATACAGTGGATTCCTTACGATTGCAGAAGTTTGATGGCAGTGCTTGCAAAGAAAGACTTAATGTTTGCGGCGCAGGAGCTCAAAAGAGTTTAACTTTACAAACCCCTTCAATTACTAAAGGGAATCTTGCTTTGGAGAAGAAGATGACACCAGAGAGTTCATCGATGGTCAGTAATAAACCGTTATCGCCTATTTTGAACCATAGTCCGCAGTCTCGTTATCGCGCGAACACAGGGCGGATAGGTATCAAGCCTTGCAGTGCAGTCATTAATCGAGGAAGAGATGTTAGAAAGACTGACAATGTGTGGGAGAATATGTCAGAGGAGAGAAAATTGCTTATCAACAAATGGCTTGCTCCTCAAGACCGTTAGCTGCCTGTGTATGCAGCTTGTAGTAGTTGTACTGTAGTACTGGGCCACAAATGGCAAATAATGATTAACATGAAACATAAATCGGAATAATGTGACATCAGTGTTGAATTTTTATCGTTCTTTGTGTCATTTTCAGCCTTCAACATCCCTGCCCCACTTAGCTTAAAATTCTTCGGAACTAGCTAGGCAAAAGTTTAGACAAAAGTACCCAGACCCGGCTTGATCTGGAGACGAGCATACTTATCAAGGGGTCACTGAGCGTCACTCTCGGTCCATAAAAATGTAAAAATTAAAGGAAACTATGAAGAAGTCATGGATACAATGCCTACATACATTTACTTGATCTATAATTAGTTTATTAAGTTGATAATTTTTGAAATAACTTTTTGAAAGCCTTTTTGAAAGCTCAAGTGGTACATCTACAGTGTGACAGGGCAAGTAAACAAAAATCAAAATGACAGGCTGTTTATACAGACTGCTTATGAATTTTAAAATGGAATACATTTAATTAATTTTGATTGGCATTGGAAAATAATTATTATTATTTTAACTTGTACTTATAGTGTCAATTGACTTCTACAGTCTGTTGTACAAGGAAGCTGCCATTAAATGGGAGTTCACCATAATCACCAATCTCAAATTAACACCCAGTCAGAGTTGTTGCTCATAATATGTATAATATTAGTGAATCAGCAGTGCATTTTGGGTCAGGGTAATTTGGTTGTAGTGCTTCTTCAGTTAACATTTGAGTGTTGTAATATGAAAAGGCTGTATTGCAATTATGCAGAAAGTATGTCACATGGTTTTGACATTCATAATTTTACAACAATCAGCTTGAGAATACCAAGAATGTTTTGCAAAATTTAACTTTAGTGGGACACGGATATTACGAGGAATGCACTGTAATTGGCTAGGCTGTAGTGGTCTCCCTGCCTAATAATAAATAGAGGATATTACACGGTGGCGAGAAGATATGAATTTTATGTTCGAGTGGCAAGAACATAAAATTCATATCTTGGAGCCAACGTGTAATGTTCTTTTTATTATATGGAGACTAAATATTGAAACCAATTCAACAAAAGCAAAAGGCGGGAATCGTGACGTCATTGAACGATACGACACTCACAAAGGTGACATACGGAAAATACGCCACTCGGGTCCCGGATGAAGTGGCGTATGGAATCTACGAGTGGTTTAGTTCCCAGTAAAACACTCTTCTCCATATAATAAGGAAATTTATGTATATAAGTAATTTAATAGGCCATATTCGTATTCTCGGTATTGGACTGGAACTAGCTTGCAACTGAGGCTAATGCGGTGAGTCTTTTCAAATGCAAATGACATTTATCTCTTTTTAATGATATTCCACCTCATGAGCCTCCATTGCAAGCTAGTTCCAGTCCAATACCGAGAATACGAATATGGCCTATTAAATTACTTATATACATAAATTTCTTTATTATATGGAGAAGAGTGTTTTACTGGGAACTAAACCACTCGTAGATTCCATACGCCACTTCATCCGGGACCCGAGTGGCGTATTTTCCGTATGTCACCTTTGTGAGTGTCGTATCGTTCAATGACGTCACGATTCCCGCCTTTTGCTTTTGTTGAATTGGTTTCAATATTTAGTCTCCACATAATAAAAAGAACATTACACGTTGGCTCGAAGATATGAATTTTATGTTCTCGTGGCAAGAACAATATCTCACGAGTGAGCGAAGCGAACGAGCGAGATATTGTTCTTGCCACGAGAACATAAAATTCATATCTTCGAGCCAACGTGTAATATCCTCTATGTAGTTAGGCAAAGTTGAATAAATAAATAAAAGATATTGCAAACATGAACAATATGATTTTAGCTTGCTGGTAAATAGGAATAGAGAGAAAAAAATCTCTGCAAATCATGATATTACAAGAATCATTTCAAACAGTTTTCAGTATCCCTCCCAGAAAGGGCTACTTGAAAAAGTTTGGCTGAAATGATACTCTGCCATGAAATCCCCTGCTACATCTTGTACCAAAAAAGTTTATGTACACGTACGTGTAGCTTCAAGCTTGAAACCCCTTTCACATATCTACAGTAGACCCATTAATTCTCTTTTCGTGGATAAATTAGCAATGAATGTTTAAAATCCCCGCCTTTTTGTCATACCTCACGCCTGATAAAAAGTCAACTATAGGGAGTCCCCTCAGCTTGATGCAATACAAAATAAAAAGGGTATTGCAGATTGTAATGTACACAACAAAAATAAAAACAGTTTTCTTTCTTGGAAACGGAAATCAGATTATTTTGTTCCTATCTTGGCAATTGTTTGTGTTCATTTCACTAGCAATGCAGAAATATTCAAAACGTATGTTGACAGGTACAATTTATAACGGAGCTCCGGCGGCCCGAAAGGCCGCCAAGTGGAGCCCCATACTCATATGGGAAAGAAAAGGAAACCCATGAGTTGATTTTCTCATGGTTAACATGGCTAGCGGTATTGCTCGTGAGCGCGTACGCACGACGACGACGGAGTTGCCCAACATGGCGGTCATACTCCAAATAATAGGCACCTTAAGATACCAGGACGGGACTAGCTAGGACGGCTACCGGAAGTAAATTAACTCAACCGGGCATGCGCACGAGAACTCTCGACTCATCTCTCTGCCGTCCTCATCTCGTCGAGGACGCCATTTCGCCCGACTAGCCGTCGTATCGAAAACGTGAGTATTTTGCTCTTGTTTGGCCTCGATAACTGTTCCAATCGACTTTATTTTAAGTTATATTGATAGGAATGTTTATAAGGTTCACAGTTTTCGTGATTGTAGTGTAGAACACTACGCTGAGATACTAAAATGTGAATAAAATATTCTTTGTCTGTTCGTTTGTGTTTCTGCAGTCACTGTTCAGACGCTATTACGAGTGTGCAAGCTCAATACAAACTGTATGCATTGAGAATACATCAGTGTAAGTACAGTCGATAAAATGTTGTAAAAATGAATGCCATGGAGCATCTATCGAGCAAATAAAATACACATTTTCAAACTGATGTTTAGTTTTTTTATGCTACCCGGAACTTGAAGCAGCATTTGTTTGATTTTTATGATGCTTGTTACAATTACAGATGGAAATTGAAACGTTCACCAAAAGTCAGGATTCTTCGGCGACAGAATTCCCAATTGCTTCAGTGGTAACTGAAAAGCCATCTGAGGCAGGTCGATCAGATTGTTCGTTTAATTTTTTCATACGGAAATTATGGTTTCTGTATTGGAATATTGACAGATGTACGTTTGCTTCGCTTATACAGAAAAAGAAATTCAGCGTCGCTGTTCACTATCGTTTAAGCCTAATAGGATAAGATTTCTACCATCTCTTTTATAGTCTAATGGTGTCATTGCTTCTGTGAATAGCTTGTACGAGGTTCGAATTATTGACGTCGCCGTCCTTTGCGAAAATGCACATCTTAAGCATTTTGTTTTTGGCGACACGACGGGACCCGCGAAAGTTTCCCGCGTCCACTGCCGTTGCAGTCCTGGCCTTCCCGTCCTCGTATCTTAAGGTCCCTAATAGGTTGACAAGGTTGACAGAGACATGCAGCCTTGGTTTACCGTATACTTCCTTGATATTGGACATCCATGTTATGATCAATTGACACCAGTCAAAACAAGGTATCCGCTGACCAGTATCACGTGACCATATCGCGGGCTCAAGTTTACAGCCCCTCGAGATCACGTGTTTTTTTGAAGTTCACCTCTGACCAAGTGCTGGTTATCGATTGGATTGCGGGCTCATATTAGGTTAACTTGTTGGAAACAGGGCAGGATTGTTCGGAAGCCGGTAAACGCTAACCCAGGATTAAAAGTTAACCGAATTATAACTTTTTCTTCTATAGAAATGCTTTTTTGCTGTTTTGTTTTGTGTATATGGTGATTATTAAAACTCAAAACAGAAGGCCAAACAATATACAGAAAACCTCGTCGCAAAGTTACAAAACTCAGATCAAAATTCTACCTTTTTCTGGGTTAGCTTAATCGGGCTTTGAACAACCCGGCCCAGTAGCTACGCTTTTAGGCTGGCCTAAATCTATATATATTATCTATTTCAAGTTTTGATTCCAGTTGTTTACATATCTCGCTTCTAGAACAAAAATAAGATTATACATACATCACCAGCCACTATGCCTGTTTGACATGGCTTGTGTTTGACCTGATCGGACTGTAAATCTTTCTTGCAAAAAGCAGATCTACACAGTCTCTTGGATGCTAATTTGTCCATATTTACTCGATCGTGGATGCTGACTTGTATAACATTCATGAAGAAATGCTCACTCTGATCGAAATGTAGAGTGAAGAACAACAAAATTAAAAGATTAAGCAATTTTAATTTTTTGCTTGAAGTAAGCTTATTTGAAAATACAAAATAATTAAATCACGGGTTTCGAATTTAAGATACAAGGACCGCCAGAATTTCAATGTGTCCATAAAAAAAGTACAGTACAGAAACAGGCTACCTTAGGCTTAACTTGGATTCTAGAAGGAGGAAAAGCGAGTGGAAAACCATCAAATTCTCTAGCCATGCAAGAAAAAAAGCTATGAGTCACGTCTAGTAGAGACGATCTCACTTCCCGACTTTCACTTGTAACAATTCTTTGACCTCGCCGGCTGCGCTCTTGTGACCGATACATGACCACAGTCATAAATACTTCTCTCAGCTTTCATCTACATCTGAGCAAAAGCCCTAGGCAAAATATTACATATTTACAAAAAGCGAATTAAACACAAGAACCAAATTGGCCGCTCTCAACTTTGGAGGTCTTCGAGAAAACTCGTACCCAGGCTCTCCATGTTATCGGACAAATGTTTACATCTGAGTGAGCGATGCATTTGCATATTTTGCCCCCTGGCCCTAACTTTAATCGTTTCTACGCTTCACGTATCCTCGACTAAAAAAGAACGTGGAAACATCCAGCCATCTTGAACTTATGCTTGGTCAGTAACTCATATTTCGTACCCGTTAATTCTTTCCGGCTTTTTTTTTCTTTATTCAGTCACATTTTCTGTTCACAAGCCTTTTCCATGTTTTCAATAAAAATAAATTGCTAGTTTCAAACTATAAGCTACTATACCATTTCCTTATTAACGCGTAGCCTGAAAGCTATTTTCAGCCAATTCCTTTTTAATAACAAACTGAGACCAAGTCTCAATGTACACTCTGACTCAATAGGCCACGTTTGCCGAGTGCATCTGATATTCTAACATGGCCCAAGGCTTTCAGGGCAAACTTGCAAATGTTCTAAGTTTCTTTTGTCCCTTAATTCCCAAAAGAGACCTGGATACAAAGAGAACACCACCACTGAAATATAGACGTTTGCCCCGAAAGCCTCGATCGGAGCCATGTTAGAGTATTTATATATCGAACGTGGCCTTGATGAAATTTTTTGTATGCTTTTATTGTTTTTAACACCCCCTTTTATCTTTTAGCGTATATTTTTACCTCATTATCTCTGTCTCTCAACATTGAACTTGGGGGCGTAAATATTAACTTGAATCACGAAGTGAAAGCTTCTTTTTATTACTCTCTGCCCACCACCCCCCACGCTTCTCCGTTATCTTGCAAATCACCTTGCAACCTAGAATATCAGAATCGAGTTTCTCGTCGGACCTCGATTCATCTCGCGTGGACCTCGCGTGTCTCACGCGTGATGTCTGCTGATAGAATGTGGACCGGGAGGACTGGGCCCACACATTTCTACACGGAGGAAATCAAGAAAGTTTTTGTGGGAAGATTCTGTCTTGTATGAGGGATAATTCACCAAATACCGGACTTCTGTGGTAAATGATAGGAGTATGCATTCCTATTATCTTATAGAAAACAGACGGAAACGTGTTAATGGTAGAAATCATCCCAAAATTCTTCAACAATAGAGGTAACTACAAGCGACTCAGTCTGTTGACAACGTAAACAACTTAGAAATCTGAGCTTTATGTAAGGTCCATAGCAAGATAAATTCAATCAAGGTTGCAGTTCAAAATGTATATTCTCAAGTGTGAGCTGGGTTTATAGAGGAAAACTTAGCGCATGGCATCTATTTGAGAAATTGCGCAAAACTTCAGTTGATGAATCCGACACTGTCACTAAATAGGCGCAGTAGGCCCTTGCAGTTGAGGTCACGTGACCAAATTTTTCCTATAAAATTTTATATTATGGGCTATGACTTAAAGAATGCCAGAAATGGAAAGAGCGCATCGAAAATATTGAAATGGCCAAGTTTGAGGCCCCTGGAATTAAAGAGTAAGTTTATACGACAGTTTGAATTTTCGGAAAATTTAGAGGATTTGTATGGAAAATGTTGCTTAAGAGCGAGACCTTGCTCTCCAACAGCTTTTTCCATACAAATCTTCTTATTCTTTTAAAAATTCAGACCATCATAAAATCTCCTTCTTTAATGATGGGGGCCTCAAACTTGGCCGTTTTGATATTTTCGATGCGCTCTTTCCATTTCTGGCATTCTTTAAGTTGTAGCCAATAATTTTATGAAAAATAGGTCACGTGATGGCTTAGCTGCAAAGGGCCTTTTAAGGTCATTCCACTGAAATAGAACCTGCACTGAGATTTTTGTAAAACTTTGCGTATTGACTGTTTATATTGTAGGAACTTAAATTTGGAAATAAAAATGAGGGACCCATGTTTGTTTAGGAGCAACAGCACCTTGTTTATACCATATAAATCCTTACAATAACACCATGATTATAGTCACGATTGCTTGCTAAAATCACGTTTCTGACGATTGTTTCTTGTTCAACACTGAGAATTGGCCCATATTTATTTTACATAGAGAAATTTATTACTCAATTGGACACAACAGAAAAAAATGATAGGTCAGTGTACTTGTTTTTGAGAAAATGATGATTTACCTCTATGGCGAGGTCCAGCCGCAAAGAAAAAGCTGCCATTTTTTAATGTGCGTGCACTAATCACGTGTGAAATTATGTGCAGTAGGGATATGCAATGCAATACTGGGGAATGACCTTAATCACTATTATTATACATTGAACTCACTATCTCTTTTCTGATTGGTTGAAAGAGTACAGTGAATTTTTGAAACAGCGCCGGTGACGTCATCTCCGCAGATTATACAATAATCATGTCAAGGGCACTCAGGGTCACGGGTAATCATGTCAAGTTTGTGCGCTTTGTGTTGACAGTGAAGAAGCAAAAACATGACTTCCACTTTTTTCATTCAAGGTTATCAGCCGAAGCCTTTGGCCTTGGCTGATAATCCCTACCTTGACCTTGATTATTCTGGATATCACAAAAACCTCACCCAATAATTGTTTATTATTAGCTTATTATCGAGAGTGACTTAGCAATATGGAGCCTTGACTTAACCATTCGCGATTTTGCTTTCTTCAAACACTGTTTTTAGTGTAACAACAGGTTATTAAAAAGAGTATCTTACTTGCCTATTTTTGTGATTCGGGAAAGTGAAAGTTTTATTTCTATGATCTGTGATCCTCAATTTTTTCTGTTCATGAACCGTGCCAGAGAGCCCCCTGTACGGCCCTCTTCATAATCACTAGGTCCAGTTATTCAGAATTATTAATTAATCATATCAATAACAAATTTCGTAGTCAAGAAGTTTTGAGAACTTCTTTTGAGCAAAAACGTGATACCATTTTCCATACATTTATAATCAGTACTGAAAAATTAAGTTGGAAACCTTTAAAGCGTATGCAATTGGCCTGCAATGTCCAATTGCAGGTTCTTTTTCAGTTGCAAAAAGTTGTAATTTGATAACTGTAATTGGACACCCACTTGATCGGGTACCAATTATATGACTAATAGGCTTGCAGAGGACCAATCACATCAGATAGATAATAGATTAGGGTGTAGATGTTAGATGCAGATAACACCCTGGGAAAGACTCCCATGTAAAAAAGACAAGGGTGCTCGTTGGAAAGTTTGGAAAAAACCCGGCCTAAGAGGTACCAAGATACTGTTTTCTGGACATGGTTTGAATTTTTTTTTCTCCCCTAAGAGGTACCAATTCTTGCATGACACATTATCTCCTGTCATATTTTTTTAGCTCAATACCCTAAAAGGTACCGCAAAAGCTTTCACTGTGGACCTTTTGAGGCTAAACACCCTAAGAGGTACCAAAACTGTGTTTTTAACCCCTAAAAGGTATGATGAGCACCAACGTCATTTTTATATAGGAGTTCCCCCCCTGGGATAACACATAGTTTCCATTTCATGTTTGTTTACAAGTAAAAGTTGTAATTAACAACTTTTTGCAACAGATCAAATTACAACTTTTTGCAACTGAATACCTGCAATTGGACTTTTGCATTGTTTGCAGTTACTCTAATTCTACACTCACATGATCACATACCAATTACATGACATAAAGGCCTGCAGATCAGACCCAATCACAATCATGTATTTGCTATAGTTAAATTAACAGATAAGGTATAAATGTTACTTGAATGCAGATATAACACCTATTGTACATGTAGTTTCCATATTCTCATGTTTGTTTACAAGCCTACTTGCTTTAAGGAGAGCTAACGCCAACCTCTCTCGTGTGTTTCCCCCTATGCTTCAAATGCTAGATGTATTCAGATAGAGTATTGTCCCTTCTATGCTTACATATTATGTGCATATAATTTGGTATCTATTACTAATAATTACTGCCAGTGTTGCCCTAAAAATGGAATTGTTAGGTCAATAAGTTAAAATAGAGATAAATACTATATTTCACAATCTGTTGTCTCATACTTTTCTTGGAGAGAAATCCTAACGTGGTTGAAGACTTGCTGTTTACCCTTACCCTCCCTCATAAAATTTTAGATATACTGTGTACATGGCTATATACCACACTAAGCTGCCAGGACATGTCATGACAGTCAGCATTGTTACAACTTACAGATGCAATCATCTTCTGATTTATAGACTATGTACATGTACGGCCACTACCTTTCATAGACTTTCGTAATGCAGGCTGCCCAAGACAGCTCTGTTGTTAAACCCAGACGGAGAAGACTTAGTACTGCTCATGCCCGGCGTCGAGCAAGAGTTTACTCCAACTCAGTCAAAAGAGAGTTACTGGAGGAGCAAAGTGTGGATGAACTGAGGAGCTCACATGAGTCAGGTCCGGGAAATCTGGGAAATGGATCTGCAGGTTTCTTGAGAGGATTGTTGGGTGAGACAGATGGCCTTATTAGGGGTGTATCCGAGAGATATGAAACACAAAGAGAAGTAAGTCAAAAAATAAAAAAGTAATGAATCTGTCTGTACAATGTGGTTTGCTATGGCATCCTTTCTTACTATATAATTGGTACTATAACTTGTAATCCCAGCCAGTTCTCTAAGTTGTTTTGTCATGTATAATGCTTTCTCACACAATAGACTTTTATAAGTTATGTGATATGCATTGTACTGTAGATCAGTAGAATTTATCAAATATACAATGATTGACGTATAAACATGTATATTACGGGCAATGACAACTCACATAGTAATGAAGGTTGTCCTAAAAATATTATAAACATTTTCGAATATATTTGTTATTATGTGTGCAGTGTGCACTAATAAGTCTGCAATGTACTGTTATGTTACATGTAGCTGAGTTGTAGTTTTTGATTAAAACAAAATATTTTGTAGTCTTGATCCCTTTATATAGATTTCCTTCTTATTAATCTCCTTTTCTCTCAAGACAGAGTTTACATTAGTCTTGATTCTCATGTACCCTGAACATAATGTTTACATTGTTTTCTTCATTTAATACTTTAAAGACATTTGTTATTCAGTTCCAATGCATGTCTGTTTTTCATCAGTTTGCTGGCTATTACATGTACATGTACATGTCACATATAACAATAATCTTTGTAACAGAGGGTAAAAGTCACAATACTGAATACATAATTATTGTTTTTATTTAACAGAACAGTGACTGGATTTACAAGACATTCAAAAGAAAGGAATGTATCAGACATGTCAGTGATGAGAAAAATCCTGGCCTGTGAGTATATTTAGTACCTTGTTGATGCTAGGTAATTATACTAAATATGAAAAAGGTGTAAGTCAGCGTTGTCACAAGCTGCTCAAATAAATATAGATTTTTTGCTATAGCATTGAACAGAATAAGTTTGGGAGGTGTAGGCCTTCACACTTGGGGTGAATTGCATATGTTGCTTTACATGTGTATTCATGAACCAGTTGTTTACTTTATATATTAATTTGTGGTGATTTATGCACCTGTGTGTAGATGCTGTTGTGGTCGTCATGAGAATCAGCATGGCAAGTTGACAACTGTTCAAGAAGAAAGTGAAGAAGTTGAGATGGCAAGCGATGCTGCAGAGGAGTCTACATACAACAGTCAGCCTGAGGATGAATTTGAGACAGATGACAAGGTCAAGTTTGTCAAGAGTCAAGGTTGGTTTAAAAGTCAATGTCTGTGCTGTACTTCCGATTAGGGCTGTGATTTCAATAGTATAATTATTAACGGTAATCATTTTACAGAGATTTTTCATAGATTCTTTGTACACTAAGAAGAACTTAAATCTCTGACTAATAATTATTTGGGCATCAATCCTGTTCACATCATGCTCAAACCCTAAGGTGATTTTTGTAGCAGGTTGTTTTACACAGAGTCTGTAGCTCTACAGATGGTGGTGCTAATGTACATGCACCTGTATATTATTGTTCAGTCTTACTGGCCTCGAGAGCTTTACTCTCAGCAATTATCACAATTGTGAGAGAATTTTGGTGATTACAAAGAGGTGCCTTTTTATTTTAGGTCTGCCTCCATTAGTGAAAACAACTGGATATCTTCAGCAAAAGACAGATAGGAAAAAGACTTCAACAAAAGACTGGTCACCAAAGGATGATGTAAAAGAGTTTCCTACAAATGGTTTTGGACACATCAAATTTACAAATGCATACAATTCATCACTGAAACCTGCTAAGGTTTGAATACTACATGTAGTTTTCTAGGACTAGAAGTTTTTCATTATGTATCTTTAGCTTCTAAGCCAACCAAAATTAGAGTGCAATGACTTCAGCCTGGGCCACCAGAATGAGTTTGACATGAAAGAATCTGACTTTGCTAGAGATAGGACTGATCATGGAATAGTCTGGATAAATGTTAGCCATTGGAAAAGAAAATAATGAAAGTAATTGGAACAGACAATTATTTTGGTTGGCTGAGCTAATAAGTTTATGTTCCAATTGCGGGGGAGGTACTCTGTAAGTCTTTGGGTGGGGTTGTTCCACTGGGACCCTAACCCCATACCAGACCATGATCAGCTTGATTTTGCAACTCTCTTCTAGACTAGGCACCCGAAACCCCTACCCTATCCCAAAATAGCTATTTTCCATGCAGAACCAACATGTGCCAACTAAATCGGTCAACAAAGTCACCAATTTGCCAGGATTTGTAAGTCTGTTTATGTGAAGTTCTCACTTTCTAATTCCTATTTCTATTATAAAATCTGCATTTAAGAACCCTGTTCTAGACTAAAGTACATTCACTGGGCACTTTTCCAGTAAATTATGCCCTATTCTAGTCCAAAACTGTTTGATTTCTATACCCTATCCCAGACTGAATTGCCTGAAAACCATACCCTTCACAGTGGCACATACCATTCGCTGGCATCTCTTACACTCCGAATGGATGCTCATCATGCACTCAGTTGGGTTCAGTCTTGAAAATACTATTCTTGTTGCTGAGTTCAGAGTTTTAATAAGGATAGATATAAGGCCAATATCCAGCCATCTTGACCAAACAAGCTTTGTCAATAAAGGATTTCTATGCAGAAAAGGAACACTTTAACTATTTTTCCTTACGGGATACATCAGGTAATCCCAAGCAGGCAAGATAGCACCTTCTTGTCCGCTTGAAAAGCTAATCACAGCATAGGATTCAGTTTATCTTGCCTGTTCAGGGAGTCAGCCATATAATAAGTTTTCCTATTATTGCAGTATATACGTCTAGCAGACAACACAAGACCAGAATTGACACTGGAGCTGATGATTCGACAGTGGAAACTAAAGAAGCCTGACATAGTTATATCCTTACATGGAGGTCTCAAGAATTTCAAGCTTGATCCTCATCATAAAGAGGTTTTCAACAGAGGCCTGATCAAAGCTGCCAAGACAACACACAGTGGTGCTTGGATTATTACTGGTAATACACATGGTTTAGTTAAACGTAAATGTATGAAGTGAACTTTCACTGATAAAGGTAGCAAAAAAATGGTTGACTTATATCAGGCTCTTAGTGTCTCTGTGGTAAAAGCAATGCATGTATTTTATGCTTCATTCTAAGTTTTAAATATGGTGGTTAGAGGCATATGGATTATGCTGTAGTAGTATAAATCATTTCACATATAAATGGTCAAGACTGAGATTTTTAATAGCTAGGTTACACTGTGTTAATTGTGTTTGTTGTCATTTGGTCAGACATAATATTATTACTCTGGTAAGTTAAGCAGACCACAGCAGCAGCTGTGATAAGAATGTTGTGTTGTATGCATAGGCTCAGCATCTTGGTATATTTCTTAGCCCTCCACTTCAGAATATCAAGGAGTAATGACCAAATTCTCTTACATGTGTCATGAGAAATTATGTGAGCAGCAACATTCAAATTTTCAACATATTTAGTTTAGGGATGACTCTGACAAATTATTTTAGTTAAAATGAATGAATCTACATTATAATGAGATTGAAAAACTTATGAGATGTTTAAAATTTTGTTTTTTGAATCAATGAACTGGTATTGCCATCGTGGTGGCTTGACTGTATTAACTGCATCAATTAGGCAACATTGTGCACTTTACAATGAGCAAGATGTTGGCATAATACATGTACCTGCCTTTACATTGTTAGCATTGTAGTTGTGTATAGTTTTGCAGTAGTCAACTGTTGTTTAATTATTCATCAGGTGGTGTGAATCTTGGCATAATGAAAGCTGTTGGTCAAGCTGTGCTGGAGGGTCAGTCCATGCAGTGGGGAGGGCTGTCCAGTCACCGTCGTATCAGGTGTATAGGCATTGCCACTTGGGGATATGTAGAGAGAAATGAACACTTGATCTGTCCCTCAGAGGGAAAGGTGAGAACAGATTGCAACATTATTTGATAGAGTTCATATTTTGTAGTTCCAGAAAATATCCATACCTTGCCCAAAGAGGGGATTTTTTATAAGATCCCTTACCTCTCTGGAAATTCCAATAAAGCCTCATGCATTTCTTTAAATTTTTTGGTCGTAGAAAATCTCCCACCCCCAGAAAATGCCATTCTCTTCTGTAAGGGGGGTGGGGGGAGGTATGGGTATTTTCTGAAACTGCATAGTACAGTAAATTATTGACCAAAATCTTCAAACCTGTTGACTTATTTGAATTTCCTTTTCTCTTCTGGGAGAAAAGTACAAGTTAGGAATGTAGTATTTCATTTGTTTTTTTCTTCTTCAGGGCTGCTATCCAGCCACGTACAGAGTGGAACATTCATTTCAGAGAGGAAAGCCTGTGTCACTCAACCCTGACCACACCCATTTCCTCCTGGTGGATGATGGGACACAGGGCCAGTGTGGAGCTAAAGAGGTTCAGTTCAGAGCAGGACTGGAGAGAGTCATTGCTGATAAACCAAACATTCAGAGACAAAGTAAGGAGGCTTGAAAACAAATCTGTTATGCTTATTTTCCAGTGGAAGAAAACTTCATGGTCTATCTATTATCTTTCTTAGCAATGTCTTACAAAGAAAAGAAATTAAGGTTACCGTATACCTTTAGAGCACCTTTAGAGGTGTCTCGTGTCCAAGGGATGCAGCGCATCCGGGTTAAATTGTTGATACCTAAAGCCATATATCAAATTAAAGCTTATCGAGCTTATAAAGCTTATAAAGCTTATAGAGCTGGCTATCGCACTATACCAAGGATTTTGAAATTACATGAACTGTCGAATTTTTCACAACCTCTAAACGTGAGCGTCTGAATCATCTTTGGGTTCCTTCTGAAAGCTACAAGTCAAAGGGAATTTGTTCGTTTTTCCTCAAATTTGGATAGTTGCCTAGTTTGAAATATAAACAAACAAAAAGCGTGTTGTAATGGGGTCATTGAAGAGTTTCAATGGGGGAAACGTAGAAACCTTTAATGGTAAATTTTCCATTACTACTTCGTTGTAGAGTTTGGTTTTGGTGTTCCTGTGGTAACAGTGGTCCTTGAAGGAGGAGAAGATGCATTGAAGGCTGTAAAAGAGTCTGTCAAGTATGGTATCCCTGCCGTGGTAGTAGAAGGAACTCGGAGAGCTGCAGACATCTTAGCCTTTGCTCATCATAACTGTGAATGCCATAGGCAAGTTTAATTGCTTGTATTCATACGGCATTGTTCACAGTGTTTCTATTTTCTCAAATCGTTGAGAAAATAAGAGGCTGTGAACAGTTAATACAGCATCCAATGGTACAGACGAGTGTTAAGTTCACTCCCGATTTCTATGCGTAATAGTTGACTCGGGCTGTACCCTTGTCAACTATCACGCGATAATAATCATCTTATAATCTAACTGTTAAATAAGAAGAGTTGTCTTGTCTGTTTCTGTTCACAGTGGTTTTCGCCGTCTCAAAGAGGACCAACTACCTCGTTTGATTGCAAAAATCGAGGAATTCTTTCCAAAGTACGCCAAAGACAAGAAACGCATCCAGAAAATTATAGATATTGTGAACTGCTGTGTTTACGATGAGCGTCTGGTAGGTAACCTCTATGAACTAGTAACGGCGTTGCTTTTTAACATGCAAGAGAAACGATTAAAATATGTATTTTGTAAGGTGATCGCAGTGTAAACAGGATGTGATTTTACTTAACTCTTTGACAGTGTAGTGCAGCTTGCTGAGATCAATGGTTTGTTAGAAATCTGTTGTTAACATTCCAGGTTTTCATTCGTCAGTTTGCACTGAACTTTGTCGGGTGGTCTTAGCTGGAGTGATCGCACTGCCATATGCATTCTTTGTGTAGGTTTTACAATATCTTTAATTTTTGTCTTTCCAGATTACTGTGTACGGGATAGACGACAAAAACAACCTAGACCTTGACCTAGCCATTCTCAGTGCATTGTTGAAAGGTAATCCTGAAAGTATAACCATTGAATATGCATATTTGTAACACAGCAGATCGGTTTAGCTGGTTTAAGGTATCTGTTTTCCTCTCGACCAAAACGAAGCAAAACATTGTCGACCACACCAGGGTTTTCAATTATTTTTTTTTGACCTGTCTACACGAATTTGTTGTCATTCGAAAACGTATACTTTTTGATACGGTTTCGCCTATTGTCTACTCTAAAACGACCGAAAACACTGATGGAAACGACGGACAGTATATGACGGTTTTTTTGGGGTACCGTTTTCAAATGCCTCCGTTTTCACCTGTCCATGCTAGAAACGGAGCGTTCTCAAAACGATGCGTTTACATTTTTTTTTTTTACATTTTCAAAACACACCACTTTTGAAACAGTTTTCGAAAGCCTCCGTTTTCATAAAAAAGTTTGCGTTTTCATAGTCAAACGCATTAGTATGGTCGGGGCCTTAATCAATTTCTCCCTCTCACAGCTCAAGGTGCTTGTAATGTAGACTCCGTAGATAGCGACTGTGGCTGTAGAATAGATTCTCTGAGACAAGGAGCTAGTCAAATGGATCAACTGAAACTGGCTTTGACTTGGAACAGAGTTGACGTGGCTGAAGAAAAGATATTCACTCCAGATAGTGATTGGCCGGTAAGAGGAAACGCGTGTGCGTGAAAACCCATTTGAGAGTGTTAGTAGCCCATGTCGTAACCTGAGCATCAGGCCATAGCAGGGCTCGAAAAATGTGCTTTCCGGTCGACAGGGACAAGTAGATTCAATGAAAGGTTTCTTGCCCAAAATGAAACTTTCCTTTTGGGCAAGAAACCTTTCATTCTCACTTGCCCGGTGGGCAAGGGATAAGGCAAGTCGTCCATCAACTAAATCATTACAAGAGCAAACTAAGACCTACCCAGGGCAAGAAAGATTTGAGAGCTACTTGTGCCAAGAGCAAGCTGAAATTCAAGTATTTTTCGAGCCCCGCTAGCATAGCTGGTAGCCAGTTTCCTCTACCAACCTTGACCAGGCCTTGGGAGCGAAGATACTCTTGTTAGCCAATGTCCCGTTACCGAGCGCTTGTTCACCCTTTCCACTTTAGTCCTTTCTCCGGGTAAAGCAAATGTTGCACTAGTTTGTTATATGCATTTAGATTTATACCTATCGAGTTGTTAACAAGTTGTAGAGTGGTAATAGATGTCCAACAGTAGCAACTAAATGTAGACATGATGATAAATGCGAATGCAGCCATAACAATACTGGAAAAAAGACCTTAAAACATTTTCATGCTTTGAACGGGCTTTCGGGCTTTGAAGTTGTAGAGTGTTCTTCCTTTCACCTACGCTGGGCCAATTTCGTTTGAATATCAACGTATTTGCTGTAGAGCCTCTCACTGAGTAGTTTAATCCTATTTTTTTCAGAGTGGAAGCTTGGATGAAGTCATGCTGGAAGCTCTACAGTTAGATCGTGTTGATTTTGTGCGGCTCTTTCTTGCTAATGGAGTCAGTATGAGGGATTTCCTAACGTTACCGCTACTGAGAAAGCTTTACAATTCGGTGAGTATATAGCTAGAGTTTGAGCTTTATATTTTCAAGTTTGTTTTGTCAAGTCAAACATTGCGATGGAATCAACCAACCACGCTAGAGTTAGAGCTGTATATTTTCAAGTTTGTTTTGTCAACTCAAAACGCTGCCCCATGAATCAACCGGCCAGGTGACACACTATTATTGAATATTCCCGCTTAAGTTGTTGATGAGTCCATTAACGCCCATCACTGTCGCTATACTTTTTTGCAGGCGGACCCTGGAAGTCATCTCTATTCTCTTCTTTCCAACGTTGCTGGTGTTTCTGTAAGTTTTTTACAGTTAAATTATTTGCGATTCTGCCCTGTTAAGGCGTCCTTCCTAAGTTGATCCGATGTTACAATTATTCGCATAACCTGTCCAAATTGCTCAAGGTTGGGTTTCTCTGTCAAAACGGTTTGTAGATAGCCAGTAGAATACTTGCATCCCAGGTTGCCTTCTCTTGATTTATCATCCAACTAGCTTTGCTCCCCTCCTGCACTCGTCGTCATATTAGGGCGATCAGGAGCGGTCGTTTTTGTTGTCGAGTAGCGATCAAAAACAAGAGTAAGTTAACGTCATTTTCATGCCGATAACAACTCTTTAGTATGCCTATTAATTTTGCCGATTTACAGGGTCGTGTACCAGTTTTTGCAAGGTCTCACAACTTGTGAGAGAACAATAGAACAAACCACAGAAACAATGCCTTTGACGTCAAATACCGGTAGATTACCAGCTCACGAGAGCTGCTGCACTTTCAAACTATTAAAGGCTTAATTACTAAAATCAATTGAACTTACGCGATTGTTCCCGTTCTAGGATTCGCCGTATTCCTTAAAGGATATCGGTGTCCTCATCGAAGAACTGATTGGTGCCTATTATGAGCCGCTGTACCTGGTTGACACACCTCACGCCAACGCCCTTGCTGCTAGAGTCGCAAGGCTGTTTGGAGCAGCGCCTGATCTGGCCAAGCACGAAAGTGGAGAGTTTCCATCAGTGAAATTTCAGACTTCGGACGCGAATTGTCGTGTGCAAGTGGCGCACAATGCGACCCGGTTTGAGAAGCCTTTCAGAGAACTGTTCCTGTGGGCGGTGTTAATGAACCGCTATGAACTAGCGCGGTTCATGTGGGAGAAGGGAGAGGAGGCAGTGTCTGATGCCTTGGCGGCGTGCAGATTGTTTCAGGCCATGCATGATCAAGTTGAAGACGATTATTTTGAGATTAAGACAGCATTAAAACAACATGCAGTGTACGTAGAGTGAGAGATGTGTCCAAGATGTAGATCACGTGATCAATAGTGTCGTTCACGTGATCAACATGTGGGCCACGTGACATCAGCAATCTCTTGGTCACGTGAACAATGTGAAGTTTGCGAAAACGTGATTCGAGAGTGAACTGCTAATAATGACTCCAAATCTTGAGAATATCTTTCTTTTCGGTGTTAGAATTGCTAACGAAGTTGAGTCCTACATCATGTACTAAAATGTAGTAATTTAAATGTCGCAACTCATTTAAACGTCTGTTTAATCCAACAAGAATTTTTTTTAGTTTGAACGTGGCATCATGATATTGTTGTTCGTCTCGACCAAGGTAAACATTGTTAAGATAAGAACTTTATTAACGTGTCGAAGTCGCTAGCATACAATGTATACTAATTGGGGAGACCTAACTACGATTACGTATCTAATAATTAATACCTATATTTTTACCATTGGATCAAGATTGGAGATGCGACGTTATGCGCAGATCCCATTTAATTATCACTAGTGAAGTATAAACGGAGAATTCGGACAAGGACAGAAAGTTGTATTTCTGATCGATAGAGTTGTTTTCAATTGAGTGTCGTAAAATCAAAACCAAAGTAATCACTCCGGCCAATCACAGAGGAGACAGACAATCCAATTAACCAATCAAAACTCGATCTGTATACATGTAGCTGACGCAAAGCGCCGGGAAACGTGGGAGCGAGTCACGATTGGTTTTGGGTTTATAATTCTGATTTGATGAAGAAATGGCGCGAGATTTTGAGCCAATCGTGTAGCGTAGCAAAGCAAACCCAATTACTTTTTGACACTCAAGTGAAAACCGCTTTATATCTCTTTGTAATAGTTGCTCTTTATTGTTTTGCTATTGTTTGTTTTGAATTTTTTTCCTTTGGTATTTCTCTTCAGTGAATTTGAAAACCTAGCCATTGGAGTTCTTGATGAATGTTATGACGAGGACGAGGTGTTAGCAGAGATGTTAGTTGAGAGGGAGATACCCAAGTGGGGTGGAATGTGTGCCCTTAATCTGGCCGCTGCAGCGCATGGTGAGAAGTTTTTAGCGCATCCATGCTGTCAGTCAAGCTTGAACAGCATTTGGAAGTCACGTGGTATGCCTGGAGTCCCGTACTGGAAGGTATGCTGTGAATATCACTCTTGTTAGAGAGGTCGGTTCGCATCACTAGACATCATATCACTACCTAAAGAGATCTGTTAAGGAACTAAGGACCACTAAAGGGGGCGAGGATGGAAATTGTTCGCAATAGAAACTTATTTTTACACATCTGTATGGCAGAGTATATAGATTCTGATGAATGCTGAAACTTCCAAGAATTAATTAAGCGTTTGTGTTCGACCTCAAAATGAAAAATAAATAGCTTTGATCGCCAATGGGTTGGTTGTGACATTTTCGTCTGTCCTTTTTAGATAATACTTGCGCTTATTTGTCCTCTTATGATTCACAAAATTGTATTCTACGACGAAGAAAATCACAAGTGGTCGGTACCTCTATGGAAAAAGCTCGTGATTTTCTACAATGCTCCAATCTCAAAGTTCTGGGCTCATCTGGTAAGTAAGAGAGACTTTTTGACCCCAACTCTAGTGGGTGTGGTGACGAATTAGCTTGGTAGATTTATTCAGTTAAAAAAGCAGTTTAGTCTTCTTTCTATTCGTTTGATTTCAGTAGTTATTCTGCTAAAGAAGATATTTGAATATCAGTTTGTTTTATTTTTTTTCCAGGGGATGCACTTGTGCTTTTTAGGGTTGTACGCTTTTGTAATTTTGTTTTCGTTCCTTAAACCGTGGCCCTCTGTCTATGAAATCTTGCTGATGTGTTGGATAGGTGTCATCATAATGGACGAAATCAGACAAGTGAGTCAAGAAGGAGTGGGGAGCAGGCCATATGCGTATCCTCGGTAATGGAGTGGACCTTGCTTGAAATGAAGGCTCAATGTAATTTGCATTTGAAAGGACTCCCCGCATTAGCCCCGGTGGCAAGTTATTTCCAGTCCAATACCGAGAATATACCCTGGGTGCCAGAGGTTTTCTTGCGCGGTTTCCGGTGTCGGTCATCGAAGCGAAGCGAAGTATTTCCGTCCGCCGCGCGCGAGAAAAAACCTCTTGTACCCAGGGTACCGAGAGTACGAATGTGGTCTATGATCTGCTAGCGCCATTGAACATTTTGATAAGACATCATTGAAGGTTAAGGCTCGGCAAGAAGGATTAAGTTACTAAAACACTCAAGAGTATTTTAAAGAAGTATCGAGAACTGAGAGTTAAAGAAGTCAGTTACATTGATTTCATTCATTGACCAGGAACAGCGAGGATAAAAAAGAAAACGGGGCTTCAAAGACAGTGATCCTACTGTTTTTTATTTGTATTGCATGGAAAACTGGCCCCTGATGTAACGAAGTATTTCTCTGACAGACACCTGTCCAAAAACACATTCATCAACAGGAGTTTGCTGTAAATATTTGGCCGTAGAATATTTCTATTTTTGTCCATTTTCTGGTCATCTTTCTATGCGAAGATCTCATTGTTAAAAAAAAAAAAACGCTTGTTATTTTCGCAGGTCATTTGCCAAGAGACAACTACCTTGAAAAGCAAGTTGGAGCTGTATTTCCACACTTCTGTCAACATAGTCGACTCTTTCGCTAACGCCATCGCCCTGATTGGTTTTGTCCTGCGGTTTTTTGAGGTCACGTGGGAGGCCGCTCGCGTTCTGTACTGTATCAATTTCGTCATTTTCTCCTTCAGACTTTTCAGAGTTTATTTCGTCAGTGGCTACTTAGGGCCAAAGATTATAATGATAAAAAGAATGGTGAGTGAGTTTGTTTGCGCCTGTTGTAAGTTCGTATGGACTCAAAATTTAAACTTATTACAGGAGCTTTAACCTCCCAAAATTTGGCATAAAAACGTAAAATAGTCGTAAAGTATGGCAATTTATTTCATGGCGATATTTGGCTAACCCGTGAGCTATGACTGCAATAGCAGTTTTCAGGAATTACTTTGGTTTCGGTAGTGGCTTTACTACGGTTTGAGACTGGCTGAGGAGTATAATTGGTAAGTAGAGCGGTTATCACTTAAGTGTCGAAAATTAACTGGTTTTGTATCACTTCGATACTCGCCGGATTTGCTTAAAGAACTCGCGCCAGTTTCTTAGGCAATCAGAAGTAAAACCAAAACCAAACTTGACTCGCTAGCACACGTTTTCCCGCGCTTTACGTCAGCCACATGTAATTGCTTCGAGTTCTGATTGGTTCACTGGATTGTCTGTGTCCTTTGTGATTGGCTAGAGTGATTACTTTGGTTTTGGTTTTACGACACTCAGTTGAAAACCACCCAAGGCTTCTCGACCAATCTCAAACCGTACTAAAACCAAAACCAAAAACCAAAGTGATTTTCTGATGTTTTTCGACACTCGATTGAAAACCGCTCTAAGCCGTACATGTACCCAACCATTTTGTTTATATCCATTGTAACATTGAAGCAGCATTTTAATGTTCAACATTTTTCTTAGCTTGCAGATGTAATGATGTGGCTTTGTCTGCTACTGGTGTTCGTGTGTAGTTACGGCGTGTTTCGACAGGCCTTATTCTTCGCCAACAAAGAGCCGTACTGGGGTGTGATCAACGATCTCTTCTACAAGCCATATTGGCACGTGTATGGAGAACTGTTTGTAGAGCAAGAAGGTGAGTAATCCTATTGGGTTTACGTTCATGTGTGAAATTTCTTGCTTATTTATCAGGTATATTTGCACTGAAAGTGATCACGTCAGGTTGTCTCCATCAGGATAGTCCTCAGATTACTTCTGACTCTTTTTATAGGGGAGAGGTTTAAAGGACATATGCTAAAGTGCATAGACTTGGCGAAATAACTTAATGAGTCAAGGCTGTAAATAACTAAAGCCCAGGTCAAACGTCGAACTTAAGATAACACTAACTAAACAGAGCGAAAAGTTCACGATAAGTTCGACGTTTGGCTCAACTGAGTTCGTCTGACTGAATTTAACGGAAGATGGATAGAACGTGTGGGTCGATCTAAATTCGAATTAAGTTCGACGTTTGACCCAACGGTTGAGCTTTACCCGTTTGGATCGACTCAAATTACAATTTTCGGCGTTTGACCAGGGTCTAAGGTGTAAACTGCTGCATAGGGTACGCAGGTGCACCACAAAGTATCAGTCAAGATTTGCCATTTGTGTGACACCCTCGTACCCAGCGTCTTCGTTCCCCTTGACAAGCGAGCACGCGCAGGAAGGAACGAAGACTCGAGGTACGTGGTTGTTTGTGTGATGTTTTGATAGTGTCTGATTTTACCTGACGAGTGTGTTGTCCTATATTTTGTTCCCAGCGGAAGAGGGTAAACTCTCGACAGGCGAAATTCCTCTACACGATGGAAACCTTTTAAAATGGATTCACCGAATATTTATGGGTGGCTATTTACTCATCACTAATGTACTCCTTATCAATCTTCTGATCGCCATCTTCAGGTATCGTACTGTGCCTTTTCAATTTTGACTCATGACATTCCTTAAAGGACTGTGGTCAGCCTCCGCCCCCCCATTTTCGATGCCATCAAAATTATTGATATTGCATGGTGAATCGAAATCCTACTGCTTTACTGTAAGTTGTGTTCCCGAGAAAATGTTTACTGAATTATCTTTAGTAGTTTCACAGTGATTTCCTTTGTTTCGACATGTTCCGAATAAAATATAATAGCCAAACTGTTGTATGTAAACAAAAACAAGGTGTGGCTGACTAGGGCCCTTTAAGTATGGTAAAAACCATTTAATCATTATTTGGCGAGCTGACAGAATGACAGACTGACAGACAGACAGATGGTTTGATCAGCTGAGCTCATTACTGACTGTACTCGATCTGGGCGGTGATACTAATTACCAACTTGGCTCATTTGTTGGATTGCAGTAACGTGTTTAACGAGGTTGAAGTAAACTCTTATCAGATCTGGAAATACCAGTACTACTATCTAGTAATGGAGTACAACAAACAACCGCCACTCGCTCCGCCTTTCGCCATCATTTATCATCTGGTCGAGTTTGTGCGATGGCTTCGAAAGAAGTGTTGGAAACCCAATAAAGTTACTCGTAAGTGGCCCAGAACTGATTTGTACTTAATGTTCACTTATGATTACGAGTGAACTGCCAATCGAATTCTTGTGTAGTGTCGGCTAGGTTAACGAGAGTGGTTTCTGATAAATGATCCAAGCAGTTGCATGTCTCTTCCGCAGTCGTTATGTGGGTCATGGCACCACATTCTCCCAAGGAAACTTGAGTTACGTTCTAAATAACGGCTAGGAAGCAGTGCCTGGCTTTCAGTAGCAGAAGAAAGCACAAATGCCATCATCATCACAAGCACAAGAGCCCTAATTTAACTGAGAAAAAAAAAAGAAAACGGACTTGACGCAAGCATAAGCACCAGATCAATAATTTCTCTTTTCCTTGGCCTTGTACTTACAAATACTTGCGCTCGCCTTGTGCTGTGTGAAAACTGAATACAGCAAATATAGTCATAGGGAAGGTCTTTTGTTTGGCCAATTACGGTAGTCCTTCCAGCTTATTTCTCGCGTTGTAAAAAGGGACTGGAAACTACTAATCTCTTGTTCTTGTGCTTGCACCGGCGTTCGTTTTCACTTGACATACATCTCTCGCTGCGCGCCAGAATAAACTAGGAGTAAGTCGCCTTTTTTGACGGGGCAGATCCTTCAGTTAGGCAATAGTCGTTGTACTGGGAACACTTTTATTTACCGTTTACTAAGTTTATCTCGGGTCACTTCTCTCCTCAGCTAAGTTCACTGCAGAAGACCTAGAACTGTTGAGACTTTTTGAAATAGAGAGCGCTTCTAACTATCGACAGAAAGTGGAGGAACAAAAGAGGACTGGTACCGAGGAGAGGATAAGGAAGACCAATGAAAGGTGAGGATAACAGCAAGATAAGGTGACAGGAATGAACGACAGCAAGTGTGGTTTGGATTTCATGTTATGGCTTTACGACAGGAATGGGATTCAGAGTATCTTGTTAAAACTAGTTTTTTTCCTCCTTGTAACCTTGCATCACCGTGTAACCACACGGTGTAACCAATTCAACGAAATATAATATAGCCAATCAGAGCGCGCATTATGTGATGACAATTTTATAAAATATTTTTCTGTTGTTTTCAGCTAACTGTCAACGGTCAGTCGCATTAAACTAATGTAAAGTCTTGTGAATTTTCCAGTTACCTATCACTGAGTCAGTGAAGCACATGAAACAAATTTATCGTGTGTGGTATTCAGCTCTAATGAAAATGAACAAAAGATTATTTACGGTGGTAAAACAGGTGTAATTCTCAATTCTCTACGCAGGGTGGAGGATTTGGTGAACAAAGTCACGGAGTTGCAACAAACCCTTCAACATTTTGTCACAAATAGCAATGGAGAGTCACAGTAGAGGGAGGATCTTAATCCAGTCGTCTTTCTGAAGATGTACAAGAGCCCAGACTTCGCCGGTCTCTATGGTTAGCGACAGAGAGCGAGAAGAATTAGGTACATCATGTATGGTAATTGTTGTATACCAAAGGGACTCTCGCTTCAATCGCTAACTAGAAGGTGTGAAGTCTCCTGAGAGAAGATTGCACGAGGATAACTTGGACAACGCAAATCATGGATTTTTAGTTGTTAAGCCGTGAATTAATTTTAAGTCAAAGAGTCATAGTTTACTTGAGAAACGTTGTAGAGAGAGATGTATTGATGCAAATCGTCGATCATTAGAGAATCTTATCACCCACGATGTTAACGCAGCTTTTAAGAGACGTAACAGTCATTTGAAAGTTATTTTACATGTAGATATAGAGGATTTAGATATATTTAAATCGTTTGTTATAGACCACGCTATGCCGCCGTGTGGTCATGGGTTTTGTAATAGAACTGTATTTATTTTTATAGGTATTACGTTCTTCTTCAAAAAATCGCTACATCAATTTCATTTCGTCAATTTTTAAACGTACTTTACATTCTGTAACTTTACTCAACCCTTAACATAAAAATTGAAATATTATCAGACGCACTGTTATACATGCAGTAGGTTACGTCGACTTATATTTTTATATGCATTTCGTTATTGCTCAAAATGTGTTTTTATTATTTTTTTTTTATTTCAATCTGTAACTTCTGTTACAACTTTCAAAAGGAAGATTACAATCTACAATGCAGTCATACCTTACTTACGTTATATTACTTTCTTTACGTAGCACACCCAAACACTCAAATGAATAGTATCAAACATACTCAGGGAACAGACGCATGGAGTAACTTTTACAATACTTGCACATACACGCTCTAAGAGGAAGTATATTGTAAAATTAATGAAAAATAGTTACAATGATAATTTATTTAAGTAGGATATTTTAAAGACGGGATTGAGCATGTCCAATAAACCAATGTACCACTCTGCGCATCGGATTGTGTTTCTGAAAATCATAAATACTGCATACTGCTCTCTCTCGTAAGAAGAATCTTTCAGTAAATTAGGGGTGTCGTAAGAGCGTTGTGTTGTTCATCTCCGCTGATTAAGAGTGTATTAGGCTTATAATGAATGGATTTAGATGGAGCTGGCGTTATATACTGGGTCTCACTCAGGACCTCAGAAAAACGGAAAAACTTAGCAAGCCCACAGTCTAAACGTTTTTTAACCTACTTGTTATTTGTCAGAATTGCATGCTTTGAAATCTGGTTATATACTGGGTCTCACTCAGGACCTCAGAAAAACGGAAAAACTTAGCAAGCCCGCAGTCTAAACGTTTTTTAATCCACTTGTTATTTGTCAGAAATGCATGCTTTGAAATCTGGTTATATTTTTTTGAAGCATTAACACTAACTCCTCATCTCCCTTTCGTTCAAAAACCGTTCATTGATTCAGCGATAGAAGGAGTTCACCAGTGTTGAATCACTGTTGAAGGTGATTACATCTTTATCATACCGGCCTGCCGGCATATACCACTTATGTTTTTGAAAAACGCTGAAATCGACAGTATTTGCTAAGCAAATAAAACATTCTTCAGTGAGATTATTCAATATTTCATAAACCCTAAAATCACCAGACACTGTTGGGCTGCATGTGCGTCGTACTTCTCCCACGGTGTTTGGATAGCCTGCAAACAGGCTCCCGGCGAGGACGGAAAAAACTTTCGGCGAGCGCGAAACAGAAGAATTCGGAGAGCAAAGCGATCGGAGAGGGGGAGCCTGTGGACTTTGTTTTTGATGTGCCTATCCGCCCTTGGTGATAAGCCTGTAACAAATCAGTCAATAAGGTAATTAGACCTGTCAAGAAGCTACATTTTCGGTACTTGCAAACAGTTTTAATCGAGCCAATACTCTTAGAGAGTTTTTAAAAAGCATATTTTGCAATACTGAAATGAGCCTAAAGAAATTATAAGCACATGATGGAGGTGTCAAACTCTGCGAAGCGACGAGCAGGTAAGAGCGGAAAGTCCGGAAACCGCCAAATAGCACCGCCAAACCGCTCCCCTCCACTAGCTTCTACTTAAAATTCCTCCTCGTAACAGAACATAAAGTACCGAAACTTAAAAGAGGACGGCAAATTCACTATTGTAACGAATCGTTGGAGTCGTATATTACAAAGATCTGTCAAATATTCGTCTCAAAGATGTCAACAATTAGCGATTAAACCAATCATATCATGAGACCAGGAGCTGGTATCATAGAACGGCAGCATCAATTGAATGTCTAAAGGCTCCCTGGCTTCGTTCGGACTCACCGGGAGCCTGTTCGCAGGCTATGTTTGGAAGTTTTTGGTGTTGAAAAATAAGGTACATTAGGAGACATGCTTCGGATCCGGTAAGAGGAATTTGTATGAGGAAATCATTAAACGAACAACAACGGTAATGCAGACAAAGCTAACATGGCAAACTTTTGCTTTAAACTTTTATTTACAACTGTTTTGCTTGAACATATATTATTGTAAAAAATTCCCAGATTTGTTACCCGAACCTCCAGTAACGTACACTGTTTTCCGTTAGCATTAAACCAAAATATAACTCCACGTAAATACCATAGTACAAACAGAAAATCAAATTGACTGCATGGAAGTTTGTGTCTATTACGCTCCTGTTTGTCTCCTTGTCGATGTCAAGCCTCTGCCTAGGCTCTATTTCTGGTCCGGCTGCGTTCCTCCCCGAGAAGAGGGGGTGAGCGCGGGCTCATTCCCAGAAACAGCGTCTGGTAGACAAACCTAGCCTCTGCCTTGTCCTAGGCATCCCCTCTTGGTTGGAGCAATGAGGAAACCATCAAACCCTGAATTGTGTTTTCAATCTTACAACAACTAAATGAAATGGTATTCAGGACAAGACAGATGTGCCTGAGTGCAAAACCTTCCATGTAAGTTAAGTTACATGTGTGTTTGCAAATCTCATATGTATGGCCTCATTTTGAAGCAGAGGCAATGGCCAACTTAAAAAAAAAAACCTTTTATAAATTTTGATTTGGCATAACATGTAATTAAATATGCACCTTACACAGGTATAATTATTGTAATCAAATCATAAACATGCCTACTTTACGCTTTGAAAAAAAAGGCCCAACTAAATAAGAATATTTGCAAAACCGAAATCGGAAAATCATAGATTAATCAATGTGGTATATATTGGCTTGAAAAAAATTCTTTTTTTATGATTTTAGAGTATTCTGTACATATATACCTATTCTACATTTTACCTAAAGAACTAATTACATCCTATTTATACAACCTTGCATTATACCAAAATAGATTTTAATAGGGAGAGAAATGAAACGATACTATATCACTTCTTTATGTAAGGTTCTGTGAAAACTGCTATGCAAAATAGTAATTTATAATAGTATTGCAAATGAAAGTCACCAATGCAGTTATGAAGCAAAGTACGAATTGCATGAAAACCTCCTGAAATAATCTGAGAATCCAAATTCATTTATTGGTTTTCATTGTAACTGCTTATTGCTTCACAACCATGATAACTTACATGTCTTACACTGTTCACTAGACCCAACCTGTGTGTTAACCAGATATTAACTAAGAAAAAAATATTAAGTAAGAAAAATATTGCCCGCTTTTTGCCTCAGTAGAAGGGCTGGGAAGAATGGGAAGGATACAGTGGGCTCAAGGCGACTGTTTCTAGTCCATAACGTGGGACAGATTTTACCACATAGCCGACCTTCGAATCAGGTTTTGAAAATAACTATATAATTTCAATGATTACATGACCCTTTTTCAAACTTGAGCTAGTTTAAAAATTGACAAAAGATAAGTAAACATAACACATTGAAGTGTGTTTGCTGAATGGAAAGCTTGCATGTGAAAAGTCTGATAGCTTTTACTGAACCAGTCAAAGTGGGCATGGTGAAAATTATCTGGCTAATCTCATAATATATAACATCCAATTATACCAGAAAGGTTGCCCAATGACCTACATGTAAAGAAAAGCTTGGATGGACTCTACACACAGGTGAGTGAGTAGGACTGTTTCAACAGGAACTGAACTCAAGATAAAACTGCATTACACCTTTATATGTGAGACAAACTTATTTTTGTCAGTTTCATAACAGAAGTGTAGCAGCTCTCGTAAGCTGCTGTTGTTTTATTGAATTGTCGCCGCTGTCATTTTTTTAGGGCTAGGGGCATTGTTTCTCATGTTTGTTCAATTGTTCCCTCAAAGGGTATCAAGCCATTCATGTGAGACCTTAACAGACCTGCTACATGCATGTCCCTTTCATAAACTCATCTAGCAACATTTTCTGAATATTACAATCATGTCAAGCGACCCTGCATGAATGAACCAGTCAGAAAATATTTTCACAGCAAAAAAGTTAAGTTAAAGACAGTTAATTTTTTGTCCATATTCTTTCATTTTGTCGATGAAGAGACACTTTTTATTTGGGCCGCAACCTCCTTTTGCATCGCTAGTGTCTGAATAAATTTCTGTTCCATCAAATTAATTGAGGCAATTGCTTGGAAAAGAGAAGCTGCAGGTATGTCATCTGGTAACTTGGAAAGAAACTGGCCAAGATGAATGAAATCCATTTCCAACAAATCCTCCTGATAAAACTTCAATATTCCTGTGAAATAAATAATATTAAAATTTTGCATTCAGGATTACCAAGGAAAACTGGGGGACAGGTGCAATGAATGTTCAATGTATGTTCTCAAAACAATGCCTGGAATTTGCATCAATTACCTAGTCAATTTTGAAAATGCAGAGTAGGATGAGTAATGAAAAAAGTTATGCGACTACAAAAAAAAAATTCTTGTACTCACATTTTCTGGATTCAGATTTTTTAATTTACGTACACTCTGACCGAGGAGTAAAGTCAAACTTCAGTCAATGTGAACTAGTTTCTGATTAACTTCTCCCTGGTATCCAGTTTCATGATAGTTAAAGTTATTTTCTTGTAGCATTGTGTCATTGAGGGATTCTTGAATAACTTGAGAAACTCACCTAGTGCTGCCCTGAATAGAAATGCTTCTCCATCTCTACAGAACACATCCCACACTCTTGAGGCAACGTCCAGAGGTAATGATTTGCTAAACAATGTGAATGTCCTGCAATGATTCACACAATGTAACCTTAACCATGGTTTATAAACTTAAGATGGATGATACATCACTGAAAAATACTTCTACACAGTCAGTCAGTGAACAAACTATGTACATCTTTTTGTAATTTTTATTGTTCTCACCAGTCAATCAGGTACATATCAGGTGTGAAGTTTTCTTCAATAAAATGTGCATGAACTGAGGGCAGAAACTCCTCTAAAAACATCTCAAAGGCAGCAAAATAAGCAACCATCTAAAAGAAGCATTTTATTGAGTCAGTGATGTTACACAATGTAGAAAACCAGCAAATTCACAATATAATGTCGAACATGTCCACAGAGCTGGTGAAGTCAGGGTCTTTACTGGTAAAAAGCTATGGAACAAAATATTCAGGCCTGGAAAGTGATATTCAATATTTTCAATCACGTGTATGTGTAAAGCAAGCAAGCAAGAGGATGAACAGTCAAATTTGTTTCAATATATGTACTAACCATTGGATGGTCAACTCTAAAAAAAGCCAGTTGACATGGTTTGTTGAGAAGGTTTGCAAAACAAATAAAAGCATCAGATGGTTCCATGTTCAGCAACAAAACAGCTGCAAGAAATGACATTCCTTGGACCTGAAATTTAGAAAACAAGATTGTTAAAAACTATTGATAACTAGCACAGGAATGTGTGAAACAAACTAACAAATATTTGGGGATTAAGTATACTTTTTGCCAAATTCTAATTGCTGATTAAAAGTACTCAAAGTTTTTCAGTCTAATTCTTATTTTCCTTCTAGTCATGCAGTTATTTTGAATATTTCCACCACCCCCATAACAACTGTGCACTTGTTGGTGAAAGTAATGGTAAATAACTTACATATCCTACATCAGGTCGATAGCAGGTGTATGCTCCTAAAATACTATGAAGAACATCATGGAATGGACCACCCTGGAACAAAACATACAATACATGTATTAAACTGTACAAGATAAATGTATCGAAAAAGGATTTTTCTCTAGAAAAAAAATTATCAAACTGATTTACATGTATGTTCACCAACATCTCTTTGACATTACCAAGTTAAACATTTCTTATAGCTACTTGTGTTATTCAACTGAAAGCCAAAGTGGCCCATCCTACTTGAGAAGCTTTTATCAATTTCCAAAGAAGCAACTAGGAGTACTGGTACCCCTGCTCACTAAGTTGCCCTAACAGTGGCCTGCGGTATGCACATGTAAACCTTAGTGGATTGAGGCACTGTAAGTTGTCCAAGACATGACCACAGGCAGCCCTTAAAGCTGGATAAGCTGATTTGAAATAACTTCCTCCTCACTAATGAAAGTCAAGTCAACCCAAACTATACCTCTTGAAATATGCACAGTGAAGGAAATGTCCGTGAAACATCCATCATGATGAGCTCTACTGTGTGAGCCTTGCTGACAACTGGATGATCACTTGCTGGCAGCTCTGCAACTGTCTGTGTTGGGTTTTTCTTCTTGTTAAGTCGTGTTGTGAAGAGTTTTTCATATGCATGAGACTGGAATATGTCAAATAATTCTGCAAACAGAACATTAAGAAACATTTTATTCTACTTGTCTTCAATCAATTACACTAAACAGTGCTTATCAGCAGTTAGATTACTATGTCACTTCACTGGTCAAAATAGGTTAAAAGTGGGGTAGCAAACATGACAACTAACCATGAGTAATGTGTAAGTCATTTCCAATAGCCAGCTTCCAAACCGTTCCGCGTACACTTGGTGGAAGGGCTTGCCACCAAAGTTCCCTAGTTTTCTTTGCATGCTGCCTAATGGAAGAAAGTTACAGATTATATTAATAACAAGCTCTGTATGATATCGCTCTACGTAACTTAAAGCCAAACTACAAGTAAAGCTATGTTGACACAATCTACAAAGTCACTTCCAGTCACAACAAACACGAGAAATGCAATCTAGGAAACTTACATAGTTTCCCAGTTGGGTAGTATCTCATTTGTCCACAAAGAGACAGCAGAAACAATTCCATCTTCCTGTTTGCACTTTTCTTTGAGCTTTTTCTCTTGAAGCTTCATCTCCTTCAATTCTACAATCACAGAGTACACTATTACTACATCGGTATATGATTTGTTGTTACCGAAAAGTTCAATAAAGTGTGTATATATAATTAAGAGCAATACCTTCCCTACCCAAACATTCAAGACATGTAAATGCAAATTCATCTTGTTAGAACACATTCTCCTGCCATGTTTAATACGGTAAAAGTAAGTTTTTCATTACATTACATGTATAACCAGGCTCTTTCACTGCATATTTTACTGTGGCTAAATATAATTTATACTAAGTTAAATGTGAAACAATATTGCTGCGTCAAGTTAAACATGAAACAACATTGCTGGCCAGCAGTTTCCCTCAGTGTTGATGTATGGGGTGGCGAGGAGATTTGTGCTGGGGCACCTTGATTTTACAGCTCAGCTTTAGATGTTGAGTCATTCTGCATGTTTTTCGCTGCTGGAGAGTTCTCTTTGAGCTTTTTTCGCAGCCTGCCCATCCTCCATTTCTTCATGGTAGGTATGCATGTGGTTAGTATTGTTTGTTACCACCACAGGCAGCCCAAGCTCTCGATGCGAGGAGTTATTATTTGTTTATCTTTTAATCTTTATGCGAACATTCAGCGTGTGAAACGTGACATATTTACCGTCGACATCTACTATTACATAACCACCGAGTTTGGTTACTCAAACCGTGACCTTCGCCTTGCAGCATATGGTGGTGTTGTGTTACAATGGTTTGAATTTATAAAGGTTTGTATGGGGAAAAACGGTAACCGACATTATAGCTGAAATTTTGATATTTTTGCGATAAAAATGACTTACCTTAATGCCTTGTTATCTTTCCTATTGTCATCTCGCTTCTCAGCTTTATTCGAAGCCTTTTAAGCGAGTTATCGCTTTTGGTTTTCCTCTACTAAGAAAGAGTAAAGGCTACACACTCAATTCTGGACTGACCCCCGCTCAAAGCGAAAAAAAAACACTGAAATCCCACCAACCGCCCCAATTCCTCCGCAGAATAATAGTACAGGGTTAAGCGCTCCCTTTTAGTTAAATCCCAAGTCAAATTCATCTCTACAGCTCACGATACAAAGCTCTGAATCGAAGAAAGCTAACCATCCGGAATCAGTGATCACGCTGCTGGGACCAACCATGGACACATTAGAAACCTGAGCACAATGCCGGGCTAACAAATTGACCCTAACCAGGGAAAGGGAGCGCACAGTTCTCGACAAGCCAGGTACTTTGCTTGACGGTCCCCTGGGTATATTTTAATCCAGGCTGCCAACGGAGCATTGTTATGACAAGCCAATCAGTCCCTAGGGGACCGTGCACTCCCTTCCCCCGGTCAGGGTCAATTTGTTCGACTGTGGCCATGGATGGTCCCGGCAGCATGATCACTGAGTGTGGATGGCTAGCTTTCTTTGATTTAGAGCTTTGTAGCATGCGCTGTGGAGATGAATTTGGCTTGAAATTTAACTGAAAAGGAGTGCTTAACCCCGTACTATGATTCTGCCAAGGAATTGGGGCGGCTGGTGGGATTTCATTGGTTTATTTTCGCTTCGAGTGGAGGTCAGAATCAAGTGTGTAGCCTTTACTCTTTCTTAGTAGAGGAAAACCAAAAAGCGATAACTCGCTTAAGAGAAGCGAGATGGCAATAGAAAAAACAACAAGGCATTGAGGTAAGTCATTTTTATTGAAAAAATATCAAAATTTCAGCTATAATGTCGACTACTGTTCTTCCCCATACAAACCTTTATAAATTCAAACTGTTGTAACACAACACCACCATTTGCTACAAGGTGAAGGTCACGTTTCGCGTAACCAAACTCGGTGGTTATGTAATAGTAGATGTCGGCGGTAAATATGTCACGTTTCATGCACTGAGCGTTCGCATAAAGATTAAAAAAATAAATAAATAATAACTCCTCCTATCCTGAGCTTGGGCCGCCTGTGTTTCCACTGATTTCTCAGTGTGATGGTGCCTTGTGGTTGCCACTCACAGGGTTGTCATGGATACCCTGGGTGCTCAGTTCAGTTAACTTTGTTCTTGGGCTCTACCTTTCTTTCAGGCACCATTCCCCAAGCTCATCTACATGTATTGTTGATGAGTTACACAAAACCCTTTTCCTGCTCTTCTTTACTCTTCAGTGCTCCTTCCAAACCCATACAGAAGCATATGCTGCATCTGTCTTCTATTTCTAAAATCTCTACAATGTCCCCTGTATATGTTATATCAGCATTACAAATTTAGTAATGATTTTCACCTTTTTTCTTTGCTTCAGCTACCATTGCTTCATATTGCCGTCTGTGTTTTTTCTCCTCTGTTGGTGATTTGGCTGGAAGGTTACTGAGAATGTGAAAGGAATAAAAAAATCAGTGTAAAAACAAGATTTTAAAGACTTGTTTATCTTTGATTTGTTTATTACATATTTTTGGCAATGAAAAATGAACACAGCAAGGAAATTGAGGGTATAATGTGACCTGAAATTCTCTACCACATGACAACAAATTACCATGTAAACTGATATGTTGCAAGTGCTAATATGAAAATTTACCTTGAAATGTAAGTACATGCAACATTAGGTCATGGAAAAAAACCTACATTTACAAAAGAGGCTACTTTATTGTTGATCTTGTAGAGAATTTAAAGCTGTACATTCCAACTGAGAAGGCCCAGTTTGTTGTTAAATAATGTAAAGCATTCAACATACCATAGGCAGAATTAAGGAATTGTTATCACTCATTTGACTGTTATAATACATGTCATTTTAGCAGACATGATGTACCAGTTCAGGCATACTTATGTACTTACAATGTTGAAAACTGTTATGAAAATTGCACAATGTTATTCCAGTATATGCACAATCTCATAAACATTATTACAGTATGGTGTTTACCTGGGTCTGTTTTCAAAAATAAGGGCTGTTGTTGAGCTACCTGCTGTAGGCTTCTTTCTTACAGAGAGAAATTTTGGTTTTAAGTTTGGAGTAATTGATAAAGGCCTATCCCCAAAAGACCTGCGCTTACTGTCTCCTGCAGGTTGAGAAGAAAGCATAGCAGATGTGAGAGACAAATTCTTAAAATAATGATGATGAATTTAATTAAATAACATGCACTCTTTACCTGCCATCCTTTACTTAATGATGTCTGTAAGTGGAGAACATTACCGGTAAGTATGATGGCAGAGGCTATTCATGAATGCTTTGTAAGTGCAATGTACATGTAAGTTGTGGTTTCAATGTCAGATTTCAGTTTCAAATTTCACATACCATTTGGATTTCCCCTTCAGTCAGTAATTATGATAATGAATATTAGCCAGTAAAGACCATCAGCATAGCTGAACATCTTGGAAAAGCTGGTCAGGATAGTGGGACTGGACAAGTTTGTAAGGTCCCATTGAGGACACTCTAAAGAAACGTGATCAGATAGCTGACTATTCACCTCTATCAAAAGATGATGGCTGATTATGAAGATCTTTGCTGCTTTCCCTAGCATCTTTAATGGGAACCTTTCCAAATAACTTCCAAGCTGGAACAGGTTCCTTCTGAGATGACCTTGAAAACAGGCCCCTGCAAAGAAACGGATGAGTATGAACTGCCATTAGCAAACGTACATTAGCCTGAATATTAGTGTGATATATTAAACTAATAATTAAAAAGTGTATTAATTTTTTTGGAAAAGCACATTTTTGGTAAGAATATGATATACCATCTCACCTCCTTTCCTGTATCTAGCTGATTCCAGATTCAGGAAACATATTTCTTATATACATGTATTGGCATTTTAAACAGTCAAGTACACAATATTCATGAATATTTGTCAGTTCAGGTACTCATTTTATCCAGCATGAACAATCAATTTGATTATAGTTTTTGGTTGAGAATATATCTTGGTAAGAAGTGAGAAAAAAGACAATGTTAATAGATTCATTTGTAATTTAAGGCACAGAAAAATGTATAATATTTCAGTTACAGAAAACAAATTGCTTGTTCACGCTGTTTGTCTCATGCATCAAAATACATTTTGGAGAACAATAATTATATTCTCAAAAAATAAACTGCATATTAGTTAACTAAGTACCCAGCACATGCTGATATTTGATATTTGACTTTGGGCAAGCTCCCAAGGGGGGATTCTATCTGCTACACTTTATGCATGCCTCACATCGAGAAGCTGTTGCATATAGGGTGGAAATAAAAAGAAGCCAAGAACAATTAACTGGGATGGTAGGTAATACTATGTCTTGCTTCGTAATGTCAGCAATCCATTTCAAATGATTTGAGTGAATAAAGGAGTGAATTTCTGTCACAAGATTCAATGATAGATTGCCAATAATTTTAGCTGTCTCCAATATTGCATGAAAAGTACATGCAAATGAGCAATATTGATACAATATCACTTACGTTGTGTTAAATCAGCTCTGCAGGGTGCAGTCTCCGACTATCAAATTGTAAACAATTTTACACCTCCACATGTCTCTTCCAGTAGCAATGACCCAACAGCTACAAAGATTAGCTAGCCTCGATCAAGGCTTGCATCGATATAGATCAAGCTGTATTGTTTGCACTTTCAGTTTCGTTTGTTAACAAATGACTACCTATACGCATTAAGAAAACCGTAAAATGTACAATGTACAAGTAGAAAACACAGCTCTAACACTGTAAAAGAAATAAAATAATGCTTACTTTAGCTTACTCTGCTTCTGTGACTTTCCGCCATCTGTTACCGACACTATCTTTGCATTTGAGTTCGGGCTAGGGGCATACGTGTTAGAGGACTTAGGAATCCATGCCGCAACCGAATCGTCCATAGAAAATCTGGACATCTGCTTGTACAGTTCTGGGCTAAATTGAGAGTTATTTAGTGGGATCTCTTCTAGCTCTTCGTCCCTAACAATGGAGCTAATTCCACTGTCTTCAGTACAGCTGGTAACTGAAGAGCACGCACTAAATTCAACATCACTGCTTGGTGATTCTGAAGATTGAGCACTGTCCTTGTCTCTGTTACTTCTAAGCAAGTTACCCTCATTCGCCCATTTTACGAAGTTTTTGTCGAGCAAATCTTCGGCGGAGTTTGCCTTTTGCTTTACAAGAGGAAAAACTTCGTCACTGTCTTCAGCGTTGTTTGAGCCAAGAAGATTTTCTGAAGAATCGCTGGATGCAGGACATTCTTGACTCGTTTTACCACGCGGAAATACACCAGCATCAGTTGAAGCCTCTACGACTTCCAAGGAAACCTCAGCAACACTCGTCATGTTAAAACTATCATCAGTCTCATCATCACCAGTTTCGTTATGATCTGTGTCTTCTTCTACAGCAGTATTGCTGCTTGTTTCTTCGTAATCCTCTTGTAGTGCTTCCTCAATGTCAGAAGGAAGTTTGGAAACCTCAGAACACGTAACTTGGGCGTCAGTTTGAGTACAGTGTACATCATGCGATAAAAGCGCATTTGTCAGAGAAGATTTGCGGCAGTTGTCATCATTAGACTCATCGTGATTTTCCTCTGATCCATTCATATCTTCCGATATTTGTTCAGAGACAACGGCATAATTCTTTACCGAGCTCAACATGTTCGGGAATAAATATTCCTACTATGAGTTGTCGAACACGTACGCCGGCGTCAAATTCGATCGCCAGAATAATCCATTATCTTTTGACTTTCCTCTGTTTAAGCCTCTCCAGAAACGGTTAATTGCCCAATAAACACACTTGCACACTTAATCCCCACAATTTTCGCTAATAACTTTCGAAGGAGCCTAATAATACCCGGTGCCGCGGTGTGATGTCGTCTCTGTAAACCTCCGCCATTTTGTTTCACGTTCTACTACTACTACTATTCCCATCATGCACCCTTGCCATTATCTAAAGTTCTCGGAAGTTTTCGTTGCTGTCGGAAATCGCCGCTTTGTCATCGTGGTCGTCGTAGTCAGTCGGGAAAAAATGGCGGGTTGTATGAGTTGGGATGGCTGGAACTTTTAAAGCTGAAAATGCAAGAAGACAGCCCAGGTGGCAGAAGAAGACACATGAGAAATGAGCGTTACAATACGCCAACAAAACCAAAGAAGTTGTCTGTGTCTGGTGCAAAACAGAAGGCTAAAGAATTCGCTACTAAAGATGACAAGTCTACTCGTGTCTTGGCCAAGCAAGCCATCCTGAAGGAACTCAGTACCCATCTGGTCGTAAGAGCTCAGAGTGTAGCGCCGCAAAGTCGAAGAAAAGGCGTGAAAAGTGGAAATGATTCAGGTATGTGCTGCAAAATACAGAACAAGTGCTGTTGTTTAATGTTTGCGACTGGCTTGTGCTTGGCGGGAAATTTGAAAAGTCTACACAAAGTGCAAGCCAGCGAGTCAAGTGAACAAACATGCAAGCCAATTCCAGTTAGCCTAAATAGCACTCTGGTTAGACTAAATAGAATCTGGTTAACCTAAATAGTTCCCCTCTCCCACCCCCCCCCCCCCCAAAAAAAAAAAAAAACAAAATAATTGCCTTTGTTAGCTTGTGGTTATCCTTACTGTCGGTAGGGATAACTGGTTTGCATGGCTTGCGTTGTGATTACCCTGGATAACACTCCTATTAGGTTAACTAACACTACATTTAAGGAGACTTAAAACAGTTTCCAGCACTTAGATTTTGATTGGTTGTTTTGATAAATATAAAAAAATTTCACCGTACCGTTTTTGAATGATAAGCCCCTAAAGGTGTAATTAAGGGTGTTTTTAGTAGGTCATACTATTGCTATGATAACCTATTGTGTTATGAAAATGATAACAATGTGTTCACCAAAGATTGGGCAGTTTTTTGATACCATGATTGTAACATCAAGCGATAAAGAGTGGTTATAATGACCATCAAAATCTAACTGCTGTAAACTGTTTTGAGCCACCTAAGTTAGCTTAGTTAGCTTGGGAATCCCAGTTTGCTTGCCTCACATGTCTTGCTTGCTTGCATATTAGTAACACTTGGCTGTACATACTCAACAGCTACTTCTGCAAATTCCCATGGACAATAAACCTGGTTTTCCGTAGTGAAGTACATGTAATATTGCCTTTTGTTGATACAAGTCACCCATAAAGTAGCTAGTTTGTTACCGGTGTGGAGATCAAGGCAACAGGTGACTTAAAACATAATGAAAGCCCAGACAGTATAATTTAGTTTCACAAACATGGAAGGGAACCTAAGCCTTACCCCTAAAACTAATTGATATCCATTATGCATAGCTAAATAATATTGTAATTCATCTTACCTAATATCATTATACCACTCTTATTACATGTATATGGCTAGCTCAATCAGTGGGCAGGATAAACCAAATCTTGCACTGTGATTGGCTACCTGAGCAGGCAAGATGGTGCTATCTTACCTGCTCAGGACTACTTGCTGTGTCCTGCAAGAAAAATTTCCCAAAACCCATATAATAAATCCTTTATTGACCAAGCTCTTTTGGTCAAGATGGCTGGAGTGTGAGTTACTGTAAGGGACCTGGACTCTGTCTTGGTCCATAACTTGAACAGTAAAAAGGAACTCATTTTTCATTATTCTGCTCAAATTATGCTACCAAATTAATGCCCTATTCTTCCAGCATTATGCTCACCTCAAAATTGCTTATTCTGCTTGAAATTATGTTGGAAGAATGTATCCAAGCCTATTCTACAAAATAATATAAAGTTGCACCTGTCAACTTGAGTGTCAAGCCCATAAGTTTAATACTTTGACCCTACTAACAGTTACTGGTGCTAACTTTTTGTTTGGCAAATATCTTGTGACTGGGACAGAAAATGTTTCAAACTCCTTTCAGAAAGTTTTCAAGCATCTTCAGAATCTGTAGACTTTATATATGTTCAGCTGATCTTTAAATCCACGCACTCCCAGGATGAGAATCTCATGCCTGTGACTCACAAAACATTGACAGATATAGCTTCATAGATGTGAGGAATTATGTAGCATTCTGTTTAAACAAATTGTAAAGAGTAATGACCAGCACAAACTAGCTGGCCTGCTGCCCGCGTGCAATGACAGTGAGAGATGTAATTTCAGGACTAGGCATATGTTTTCAATCCCAAATGTAAAAACAAAGAGGTTTAGAAATACTTTCATAATGCACTATGCAAATAAACAACAATTGTAAATAGAATTTTATACTAGTTTGATGTATTTTATTGTTATATAATTTTTTATGTACATGTATAGTTAGGAACTTTTATAGTTTGAATTTTTTTAAACATGTAGTATATAACACAAGTAATTCAGCTTATAGCTGCAAGTTGTGAGTTTAATAAATGATTTATCTACCTATCTATCTATCTATCCAAGATGTTATGTTTGTATTTTTATCCTCCCAGTAATCCTGTCCCCTTTATTTGTTAGTTTGCTTTTTATGTATCTTTGAATGTGCTAGTAGTTGTAACCAACATATCAGTATTAAGCTGCAGGGGAAGGGTTAATGGGAGAGGCTTGATAAAGGACTTGAACGTATTGTGGTGTAGATTTTTTATTCAAATATGACCCTTTCTGCATTTGTGGATAGCTAACTGCAAGTCTAAGTTAATGCTTTATACCTACTATTTACGCAGATCATGCTAAGTCAAGTAATATTAAGGAAGAGGAAAGAAAAGCTGTTAAATTCTCATCAAAGATCCCAAGGTAACCTACATTACAAAGAAGCCACATGAAGCTAATAGTCACAACTTAGCAATGAAAAAGTGCCATATATTGTATGCACTGTATAGCCCACAAAATTCAGCATGCGTGGCAATTATTGTTCCTGTTGTTAAGTAAGGATACTGCTTACATTATTATTATTTAAGCAAGCCAAATAATTATTGCATACCTCAGCTTGGTTCACCTTAATGGAACTCTGTCATGGACAGCATATGTATCTTAATTTAAAGAATTGGCTACAAGTAATTTTTCCAGTTTCCAATTTTTGATCTGTTTTAATCTTCTTCAGTCATAACCATCCTTGTTTATTTTGAGATCTAAATGTGTATTTGAGGCTTCCTTCACTATGAAAGTGATTTTTACCTCAAAAATGCCTAAAATAATGTAACAGCTCCTTTAAGTATAAATTATAGATCACAGTTTATGTTTGTTCTTTCTTTAGAAGAGTAGATGGAGGTTATGTTGGTGCAGCCCACAAGAGACATGTGAAGTCTTTACCACAACATGAGCAGAAATCTCACCATGAAACAGCTATTCCTGATAAAAACGATGCAAGATTCCAAGAAACTCGAAGAAGGTTTCATTTAAAAATCTACCTTACAATATTATTTCCATTACTTAGTCACTATTTGACGTATTGTTTAACTTTGTTTTTGGTCTAAATTTTTGAAATTTGGAACTTGATTGCCTTTTTATGTGTACTGTCCTTAGTTATCTCAAACTGCTCACCAGAAGTGCCAACACCAGACTATAATAATAATTCTACATGTAGCATTATGGAGGACATGAGGTCACATAATTATGAATATAGTGAAAGACCTACAATAGGTGACAAAAAATAGTTGAGACACTTTCAGAAAATGACACGCAGGTGATATTTAGCCCTTGTTCTATTTCAAATGAATTTTCATGTAGCAATAATTTTCTGATACCCCCAGTCCCTTAATTTAATGTTTTGCAGCTGCTGTGGTCTCAGTGCAGTCTAAGATCAGTGTATAGAAAAATCAACTTATCGTAATTTGTTTGAAGGGAGGGAGGCAAAATGTTTACAAGATGTTTGAAAATGGAATTTTACTGCAAAGTGTCTCAATGCTTTTGTCAGTCATTAAGCCTTTACCCCCTAAGAGTATAAATTGGCACACAAGGTCATAACTTAATATTTGATAGATTTCAATCTATGAATTTTTGCCATGAAAATTGTCTTGTGAAGATCTGCTCATTGAAGTCATAAAATTTTGACCCCTCCCATCCAAGACATGGTTGACCACCCCCAGAAGTTTTTAGTGCCTTTTTTGGGATGCAAATGGAATGAAGGACTTGTTTCATATCAAGCTATGCACTAAGAGCTGCTAAATAAGCTATAGTTTAGGGGTATACCTAATATAGTAGAAGACTGACACATTTTTGAAGTCATTCATTTTCCCATTTTAAAGCAATTTCTCTCAAAATGTCTACCTCCTTCATAGCTGTTGATGTCAATTCTTAATTAAGCTGATTAATAGCTTTCTGAAATGGTATATTATACACAGGCAGAGTGTCTTTATTTGCCGATTTGGGAAAAACTACCGTTCACCTTAGGGGGTAAAGGGTTAATTGTAGCTCTGTAGAAGCTCACCCCTGTTTGGGACTCAGAGTTTTTCTGTCCCAGTCCTTATGGCAGCTGAAAGTTACATTATTCTTTCATTTATAGTTGTCATTTAAGGCTCCCTTTACATGTATGTGTATATGTACTGTAGCTTTACTCTCGGAATTGCTCTATGCACAGGTTTTTAACCAAGAAGTATTCATTCATTTGGGAAAGGAAGACATTTGGAAGAGTGGCTCCTGTTACAGCAAGGTACAAGTGCATTCATTCATTTCATTTTAAAATGATTTGCTGTTAAGTCAAGAAATTACTTTTATTAAGACAGTACTAGTGGCTAACAATCTTGTAGACTGTTGAAACTACCTCAGGGTAACTGTCAGTGAATGAAACCCATTTGGAATATCTTGAAAAATACATTGTTGGAAGTGTTTCTGTTGGACTGACAGAACCCACTATGAGAGAAAGCTGGCGCAGCGCACTCTACAGATTTGGCAGGATATTTGGTGGTCTGGAAGAAGAGGGTGGAAGCTTAATGTCAGAGCTGATTATCACAACAGGTAAGCACCAAAAGTTACCATTACTAACAGTAATGCTCATCATGAATGTAGGACCACAAAAAGCTGAGTCCCTGACAGGATTCTAAGCCGTGACTACTCAAACATTTTGTAAGGTTCTTGATATACTAAACTATAGTAAGAATCATGGTGAGCTCATTTACTTGCATATTGCTATTATCATGTGTGTTAATTTTATGCAGTTAAATGCCTGTGCCATCATTATAGTTTACATTTCTAATTTTGTTGAAAATTGGCTGATAGAAACACAAGTAAAAGAGGTGTCAGGCCAGACCTTACATGTACGTGAAGCTCCTCTTTTTGAAACCTTTGCAGCTAGAAGTGTCCCTGCTATTCTCTGTGGGATCGTGGTAGTTGATTGCAGGCACAGTGTAACCCCAAGAATTTTTGTTGGATTACTCTGACATTAGGCTAGAATGCAATAATATTCCTGGGTGGAAAGGGAACACAGAACAGAGACCCTTGCCTCATAAACCTGGACCACTAAGTCTGGAGTGTAATAGGCCAGCCATCAGACCATCAGGCCACCACATTAGTTGACAGAAATTAAACTCATCACAAATAGATGAGCTTGGGAACTGGTGCCTTAAAGGTTAGCAGGGTGCCAAAGCCATAAGCCACTAGGAGGTATCCATGGCAACCCTGGAAAGCAGGGACCACCCAATGAGTGTCCGCTAACTGGCACTGTCACACTGAAAGAAATTCAGTGGAAACTACTTACCTGAAGAATACTTACCCTGACCAAGAACAAATCGGGAGGGAGGAGAGGGTGTAAGAATCCACAATGATTCGCAAGCAAAGCAGAGCAACTGATCCGCAACAATCAGCTGAATATACTACAACAATTATGCAATGAACCATAAACCCCTGCAAAACCCCTGAAGGCCACCCCACAGGTCACGTACTCCCAGACAGGGAAACTGCTGGCTGCATAAGCTCATATTTAACTTGCCTAAATGATATTAGCTGGATGGGCACGCTAGCTGGCTGCATTAGCTCGAGTTTATCCTAGCTTAAATGATATTTAGCCACATTAAATTTTACCAGGTTAAAGTATAATCATCAAATTTCAACTCTAATAGTATACATGAAAAAATTACTCGATTCTGATTGGCTGAGAGCAGTGCAGTTCAAGTGTAACACAAGTGCAAAAAGTGTAACACCGGTGCAAATTACACATCATGATTCTGGATTATGATTGGCTGAAAGACAATAGGAAATTTTCGAAACCAATGATATTACATAAAATGACGAGGAAAATTTTTTCAAAAACTTTGAAAAAAGTTTTCTTGAATGAGAAAAAATGGCTTCAAGAAAGGTCTTCTGGCACTTCCTCCACGCAAATTTTTTCATGTTTATATTATTAATAAGTAATCATATGGTTTTTCTCATTCAATGTGGAATTAATTTGCACTTGTGAGTTTTTCAAAAAGCTGAAATTGCACTCGCCAAAGTGGCTCATGCAATTTCAGCTTTTTGAAAAACTCACTCTTGCAGACTAATTCCAAACTGAACTCAAAACCGTATGATTACCTACATGTATACAAATTTCCACAAATTAATTTGTAAGAAGTAGAACTCCACCATTTGCTTGCTGCTCCCACCCCTATCAATCTTGTTTACCAACGGATTGCAAGTGAGCACTACATACTATTCTGATTGACAGATGTATTCGATATTACTTTCTAGATATAGACTTTGGCACAAATCCTGGAAAGCTTGGCAGGACTTCATTAATCACCGTAGAAGAAAAAAGGCAAAAGACAAGATGGCTCATCACCTGGGTGAGGATTGCTATAGTATACTTACAATTCATGCAGTACTTGACTGTATTCTTTGCACAAAATAAACAATTTACCTATTATGAGAGGAAATATTCCTTACATCAATTTGCAGCTTTTGAATCAAATGCATTTTACTGAAATTTTCTTTCCTTGATAGATCAGGGACTGATATTATTATAAAATTAAATTTGCACAGATGGCATAGTGGTGAGAGGACTTGCCTCCCACCAGTGTGGCCTGGTTCAATTCTGGCCAGTACCATATGTGGGATGAATTTGTTGTTGGTTTTTGCCTTGCTCTGAAGGGTTTTTCTCCAGGTTTTCCAGATTTCCTCCCTCTACAGAAACCAACGTCTCCACATTCCAATTCGACCAGGATAGAGGACCTACATGATAGCCAGCTAAGGCTGATATGGCTTCCTCTCTAAATATTGTAATATATTTAGTTTATTTGTTCATTGATGTTGTTCTTTTTCTCTATAGCACACCGTGCATTACTTTTGAAATGCTGGTCAGCCTGGAAGGTCTACATTCGGTCTAGACGAAACAAAGGACAACAGACTGACCTGGCTATGGATTTCGCTGATAATCAGCTTAAAAGGTACTTTTAATTACCAAGAAGTATAATGTTATGCTTCATGTAATAAGTCAAAAAATTCCTCCCAAAAAGATATTTATCCCTCTTGGGAATTTGAATACTAAGAGACCTGATCATACAATATATTGGATCTTAAAGGCAGACATCTCATTTACCAATCTAGAAAATTAATCAAGTATTTGGGAAACTCTTTATATGTTCAACATTATCTACTGTAAATGTTGAATGAATCAATAATTTATTTTGCAACTCCCATGATGTACTGCACTTTTTACATTTTGCAGAAGAGTTTGGGATCAGTGGCTGGCACAATTAACATTCAAGCATAAGTTACAACAGATGGACCACGTAGCCCTCCAGTTCTGGGCAGATAGTCTTATGACCAAGGTAGAGAAAAAAACAGCTAGCCTAGTAATCTATCACTGAATGTCAGTTCAATCAATTAATCAATCAACTGATGTTAGTTTAATAGTTTGCACACTCTCTATCAAATGGAGTTGAAGTCAGATAACTTACATATAGTAACCATTTACTTTTATATAATGTTCCAACCATTTTACTGACCTTGTTATCAAAATACATGTACATGCAGAAGTGCACTGTACTATAAAACATTGTACAACAGAGAAAGTAATAACCATAATTTTATAATCTAAGTGTATTTCTTCCTGAGGGTCACTCTCTACCCCTTTCTTCGTCCTTACTACCTTCCTGCTGTGGATCTTCTCTCTTTGATGTAGTAATAGCTGCAATAATACCTTGGGTTTCTCATCTATAGACTTGGAGAGTGTGGACTTCTGCTTGTTCAGTTAAAACTGAAGAGAAGGAAAAGATCAGAGTTGCCTCAAGATTTTATGACAGAACATTATTGCTGAGAGTGTGGAGAGGTCTAAAACACTACAGATCAGTCAAAAAACTGAAACAGCTGCGACATGGTAGGTGCTGTACTATGTTGTCTTCAACAAGAGAACATTGTTTTAGGAAGTGTGCTGTTCATTACATTAAAGCTTTAGCTGCCTTTTTGTGTACTGTAAATCAATAAATTGTCAGACTAAAGATTGCAAATCACAGGACTCACCCCACTTCTTGAAATTTAACCATGCTGTTAGAGACAAATAAATATGTCAAGTTTACAAAGGTTCATGGTCTGTAAAATGTTATTAAAGCAAAAAACTATACACTTCCTAATACTCAGTACCATTTTCGACTTGTCTATCATGTTTTATTGTCAAATCATCATGTTTATGATCAAACAAAATGGTAATCAGGCTATCAGCAAGGATTTGAAAATTGTGCATCCAAAATGTGCTACATGTGAAGCATAAAACATTTTATCCTGTGGATGCCTGGACACCCATCTGGCTAAAAGCGTAATGGCACTCAGTACTCTTACATGTAACTCCCATTTGTGTACTATTGAATACTAATAATTTGTGTAAGATGTTTGTGTAAACTACTTTCTGTTCATGTAGATGCTGGTAGAAGACACTTCTCATCTGTATTGCTGAAAAGGTCATTTGACATTTGGGTAACAAGATGGCAGCGACGAGTAGAGCTTTCTCAATTTGATGACTTAATTAGTTACAAAGGGGATGTGGCTGTTGCAAGGAGAGCTTTTGTTAACTGGAAATACTGTATCCTCGCCCTCACTTTGATCTTTAACCAAGAGTCAACAATATCTCTTTCAGATCGGTAATAAGAGTAAAGAGATAAGACAGTTAGGGCTGTGTTCTTAACATTAGTTATCGCAGCATGGATGCTCAAACCCGGACTACTTGATGTTGAGTGCAATGCATTAAACATTTCGCCCATTGAGAGTATACATACATTATAGACAATAACTATATTATATTGATCAAAAGACCATCTTCATGTGGTCATGATGATGTGACATTTGCATCGTAGTAAAATGTTTCTCTCTGTAATCAATTTTCTTTAACTTTCTCTAATTTTACTAAAAGACATTGCTCTGAAACATGAAGAGTATGAAAATGAAGACATTGCTGTCCATCACTATACACAACACTTGCTGGTTAGTCATCAACTTTGTTAGCATGTTAAATTTATAATCATGTCCTTTGAAAGACTTTCAGTTTAATTCACATATCACACAGGATTTGTGCTATATTTAAGTGTAACTATGTAACAAACAATGTGTTCCATGCATTCAGTAATTTTCTGTGAGGATAAAAACAACTACAACACAAAAAACTAATATTCTATGCAAAAGATTATTGCTGTTGCTAAAAATAAATTGACAATAAAGGTGACAGTTACTTGTGATAATACATTGTTCGTGGCTAGTCTTACGCAGCTCGTTTCGTCCCGGCCAAGGGACTCATCAGAGACCTTTCTGCTTGGCAAACTCGTCTTGCATCGCGCCCAAAGTCCCGTTCGCTAACAAAATGATGACAGCAATCTCGCCTTATATCGCATAAGGATTCCCGACCGCACAAATTCACGAGTGAAAATTGACAATAAATGCTAAAAATAAAGCCTGAAAAAAAAATTCAGGCTTGAACGGGATTGAAACCTTCGACCTCTGCTATACTTTGTTACCAACTGATCTATCAACTGAAGCAAACTGGGAGCTGGTAAATTTGCGAGTTCATAATAATATATTGTAGATGGTGAAGACAGACACGGGAATACGTTAAAATATCCTCTCTGCAATGATCTTTTGTGTATTATAATCTTTCTCTTAGCATTATATGTAATTATGTGCAGATGAGAATGCAGGTGGATTTAAGTTTCCGTTTATTCTGAGACTGATTTTTCAGACACGGCCAATTTCTATAGACTTCTGACTGTAATTTTTCAGTTGAAAGTTGACCAGTATGAGTGCCTTCACTGCCACAGTAATTTCCAACCGTAATATTAGAGAGTTTTTTGTGTCCTGTACAGAAAACCTGCTTTAATGCTCTTCATCTGCTAGCTGTCCAGAGAAGACTAAAGAACATGCGACTAAGGATGGCTGAAGATCTGTGGCAGAGATTTGTAAGTAGAGTATGGTAACACAACCAAAGGTACTGAAGATGACAGGAAGTGTAAACATTATTTGATACTCATGACAATAATGCAGTGGTGAAAGAACATGTTGAAAGGACAATTACTGTACTGTACATTCTATTTCTTGACCATACTCCAATACCATCTGCATTCATTACACGGTGCCCATGATGCCATTTGACAATATGCAGTGACTATACGAGTTGCAATTTGTTTTGTTAGCAACTGCAGAGAGTGTGGAATGTTTGGTTAAGGCGATGTGAGCATTCGGAGGAACTCAAGCTTCTTTCAGTTTCCAGGAAAGCAAGAGCACATCACAAGTAAGACGAATGTGAAGTTTCTAACATTCTAATCATTTTTGGGGGATGCAATTTGTGGGTTTTCTTTTGCCTTTGGTTAATAACTTGTTCATGTGTAGTTTTCAGCTGAAGAGGAAGCTGTTTGCAATTTGGGTGAGATACTGCCAGTGGAGGAGATTCAGAAAATCGCAGTATGGAAAAGCTGATTATCATTTCCGTGAAAGAGCTTTGCCCAGGTTTGTTTTAATGTCAACATTTTCTACCTGTCTGATTGGCATTGTAACAGCAGCAAAAAGATTTTTGAGACTCTTGGAAATTGAAGGTGTCGGTGACAGTTACTAACACATTCTCGTGTTTTGTAGATACTTTTGTAGAATGATGATTTTTGTGGATCTGATCCACTCCAAGAAAGAACATAACCTTGCTGCAGAAAAGTTCAGGCGGTGAGTTAATACAGAACAAAAGAATTCTACACTTTCTCGTCTTTAAGACTACTGCATGTTAATCAGGTTTTTCCAGAGCCATGGGAAAGTAAGGGCATGCAGGAGCAATTTTTTCAAGTCGGAGAAAAAGTGAAAATTTTGTATCAAGTCTGGAAAAACACCAAATGTTTGCCCTACACAATGAAAAGATGGAAAACATGATTTCAATTTCAGATGGCTCCGGTTGTCACGGACGTTTAGACCTAACGGACGTTTGGACCTCGTGATGTTCTCTTCCCAAAATATAATACAATTTGATTATTTTACCTTATAGTATTTTTAAATTGCAGGGAAGCACTTCTGGCAAAGATGTTTTACTCGTGGTGGAGAAAATATCAGCTGATGATGGATGTCAGAATGATGGAAAGAATGGTAAGAATTGCCTTCATTTTCTCTGTACTTTGACCTTCATTCCATTTTGTTAACATCAAACCCTTCTTTCTTCTCCCCTCTTACTGAGCTTAAAATCAGCAAAGTACGAAAGCAAGTTACTAACAAGAAAACAACTGATTTGTGATAAGTATATGTTTTAGGATTTATCAGTTGCCGGCAAGTTTTGTTTTGTCGTAAGCAACCTGACTTTTCCTTTTGACGCGATAATCGGAAGTTCGTTCCAAGTTCTTACATGTATTACTCAGCAGGCTAAAAGAATAATGTTATTAATCGTTAAAGGGCTATGCTTTATTTTAGGCCATTCTTCATAATGATGAAGTCATCAAGAGGCGTTCTATTCAATTCTGGCTTCAAAGAGCACGAAGTAAACTGCACGAAAGAAAGTTGGAGGTAAAAGATGCAGCTTTTTTTCGAGACAAAGTTGAGACAGTTTGCTTTTGTTTATATTTGTCTGAGACTGATTAACAACTAACACTTTTTCAACGAAAATGTGACCTTTCCTGAACCGTTCACTCCGAGAGTCCGATCTTTTACTCAACTAAATATGGTGGTCCTGAATCGCAATTTTTGTCACGGGCTTGGGATGTTGACTCAAATGTATACATGTGAAATAATTTTTCGTGCTTCTTGCGATATTTTACTACATCCTTGTGGCTTTGGCCCTTGAATACATTTGTTGAACACGCTTCCTTCGCTGAGAGATTTTCCACAATTTTGCAATTTGCGTTGCAACCTTATCCTTTTGCCTTGCGTTCTGTCACATCAAGGGTTCTCAGTGCCCGATTAGTGTATCACCCAAAACCTAGAGGAAGTCATTAAGCAAAGAGAAATATACTGTACTGTTCTTTTAAAAGAGAAAACAAAACTTTGTGTTAGGGTTTTATGCGACAAGTCATGGTTCTAAACTAGATGTATTAAATCTTTTACTCTTAGGCTGTGGCTGATGATCACCGCAATCGAAAATTGCTTCTAATGGGAATAACACGGTGGAGAGAATTTGACAGAGAAATAAAACTAAGGTAAACTTTGATACACCACAGATGTGTCACCATGTTCACTTCACTGACCTACTGGTATACGACGCTAATTCGTATGCGATCTTTACGTAATTGATCAAACACGAAAGACAGTGTTTGACCATATTACCAAACACCTCGAAGTTCGTCAAAAATACTCCGCAACGCGTCGTATTGTCAACTCTCTCCTCTGTATTTGAAAATGTGGTCAAACACGGTCTTTCGTGTTTGATGTATTACATCACCTGCGGCCCTTGACTCCTATTATTTAAAAAACTTCACAAGATGGTCGTTAACATTTAATGGTTTGCTTGTGTTGCCCCAGTCGCTCAGTACAGCATTCATCGGTGAGGCATTACTACATTCATCTTTTGAGAAAGACGTGGGCAGCGTGGCAGCAGGTGAGCCCTGGTCTCAAACCACAATATTTGCTTTACGGAGATTAAAAACTTGTCTATTATGTGCGTTGAACTGTCAGTATCTAATGATCCATAGAGATCTGGCTGGGGTCATTGTGTTGTTCTTGGGCAAGACACTTTACTGTCACAGTGCCTCTCTATACCCAGTTGTATAAATGTTCTTGTTCTTTTATCCTTTTCACTCCCCTTTGGAACACGGGAAATCCACAGTTCTCCTCTACTCGTCTCGATCCTGTGTTTTTGGTATTGGCGAATTGTTGGGACAACCTGACAACCTGGCTCTTAACCTGCAAGAAACTAGCATCCCTTCCAGTGGGTGGGAAACAAGACTCCTAGCCACTTCATGATGCACAAACTGGAGTTAAGTGTCGAGAGTAGTACTCTATTGCTTTTATAAAATATTTCTCAAAAATACGCCTGAATCTAAAACGTCACAACCGTGTTTACATACTCCCATCTAAACATACCTATCGACCAATGAGCGTGCGCGTAGTATGTCAGTTATTTTATAAACTATATATATACTTTGCGAGCGCTCGGAGACGTTCGCGTTTTGTGACACCTGAAACAGCACAAACTGACCGCTGTTATTTTGGGTTTGTTGTGCTTTTGTTTCAGTTTGTTCATCACAGGCAGTTAAAATGGCAGAAACAGGCACGTGCCGACCTGCTTTATCAACGGAACCTTCTCTCTGTTGTAATCAGTGCTTGGAAGGTGAGACGGTAATCGGTGTGGTAATAAATACTTTTGAACTGCTTAGATGCTAGAAGTGAGGTCAAATCTTTAAATTGAAGTAATCTCAGTTGCTAGTTATGTAAAGAACCTTGTGATTATCTCTTGACGACTCGATCATTAACTGTTATCTACGTTTATTATATGACTGAGAAAATTTCTTCATTGTGATTGGCTGAGAGCAAACCAATTTATCGTTAATTCTCAATTTGCACTGCAGTGCAAATTAAAGCGCCCGCGTTCGCAATTTTCATATAACAAATAAGTAATCGTTTGAAAGCTCGAGCAATTAAGGATTTACACAACTCACGATATTTTGAAAATTCTTTCACATTGCACTCACCTAAAGGCTCGTCCAATTTTGAGAGAATTTTCAAATATCACTCGTAGTGTAAATCCTTAATTGCACTCACATTCATACGATTACCTGTACATATTTAAATCGGTAACGCGACTGTAACTTGATCTCTATCTCTAATTGAAAAAGGAAAACATGAGAAAATAGAACTTCGTGCGAGTGTCGATAACCTATCCACGTACTTTTGTGTAACTTCTGGTAACTTAATAGGAAATGTAGATCAGTTTATAGTAAACCTGCTTAAGGTTGCATTGCTAATGTATATTTCGCTGTCTTTTTTTGCAGGGCCATCACAAGCATGTGAAGGTTGTTGAAACGCATAGCGATGAGCGACTTCAGGCGCACAATTTGGATCGATTGAGGTTATTTTTGAAGTTTGTCTCTTGTTCGCCTTAATTTCCAATTCTTTTCAAATTTTGTTGTCGTACACTAGAAAGGAAGCCCAATCGTTAAAGTTATGTATATCACTTTACTACAACTTTCTAAACGAGAAAAAATTATAGTACTAATAATTATCTGTCATACTCTATTTAACAATTACATTATGAGTTCGAGAATTCTATCGCGTGATAGTTGACGATACTAGTCGTTCAAAACTTTATCTACATCCTTTTCACGACACAGACGCTTTGAAAACGCAAAGAAGCGGTTAACATTCCAAAGCAATTGCTACTAACTATCCACAACAGAAAAGATAGTGAGCAGCGTAGCCAATAACAGAACGGCATTCATGATAGAATGCTAGTAGATTTATACTAATCACTGATGCCTTGACTGCCTTGGGTAAGAATTACAGCACTTTTCTTGAATACATAGGCCCGAACTATCTTCTCTTGTTCTCAGGTCAACCTTCGAAACGTGGAAGCGGAACGCTGAAGCAAACAAAGAGGAAAGGAGAAATAAGCATGTTGCGAAGACATTGTTCAATCAAACATTACTTTTCAAGGTGAATAAAACAGCAGGCTTTCGACAAGAGGACAGTTTTACGTTTCTCCCTGAAATGTCCCGCACGATGATTCTGGAAGAATAGGTTATAATTTTGAAAAGGTTCTTGCTGCCTGTCCAATTAAGTGTGACCCTTCCTTGTGTATGAGGAACGTCTTATTGTGTCTAAAAAGGAAGACTACATTCCAAGGACATGCAGTACACATACTTCTTTGGATCCCCCGATTGATCCTCTTAAAATTCAGGTTGTTTATGTTCAATAGACTACAACAAAACTAAACTGCTTCGATACATGCACCAATCCATGCGTGGTTCAAATAAGAACATGTTTCAATATTTAGGCTCGACATGTTTTCCTATAATGGGGTTTAAATGCCAAATGTTAAGTTTAGCCTACTAGGTTTTTACCTTATCTTAACTCTCTCTTTAATATTTTTGGTGCATAATCTATTTAGAAACCTAAATGCCCAAATTAGTGCCTAATAGACATGCACCACATACATGTATACACGTGTAAGACCTTTTTATGGCTAACCTGAAAAACCTTGAAGTTCTTATATGTGGATTTTTTTTTTTACTGTACTGAACTGCGAGCTTAACTTGGGAGAGTATTTCTTAGGCGTCGGCCGTTAAGCGTCTATGGTTCAGTTTGATCCTATTACACCCAAAGACTGTTAAATCTTTGCAGTGTTTCTCGTGTTGGAAAGAATTTTCAACTCATCATGCCGTCAAGAAGTGGCAGCAGTGGCAACGTATTCAGGAAATACAACAGAAACTCGCGAGAGGTTAGTAAGACGTGCTGGTTACTCTGTTTATGCAGCAAAGTGAGGTTTTCTAAGAAGTAGGCCTTTTTGATCAGTTGTCATGAGAACCATGCGTTGGTGAAATGGCCAACTGGGGTTTTAAGAGTCCAGAGGTGGAAAGGATGCAATTAGAACTTAAATACCGCACAATGTTTGGAAAACAATGCTCAGGATTACAAGGGGCAACCTGCACCGTTTACAGTGTTCTTTATGATTGGCCAACCGAAACAATAGATAAAGAACATAAACAATTCCCCTAGCTCTAACATCGAAATAGGTACAGATAAACAAGAACAAATCAAAAAAGAGGTTTTAAAGAGGTGCAGGTCAACAAGAACGAATCAGGTGCAGGTTAACTGGAATTACCGGAAGGTATGGTTATTGTTGCTCTTTTGACAATGTTATTTGCTTTGCAAGGTAAATTACACCGTTCGTTCCGTGCTTGGAAATCCTTCAAACTGAAGTCGGTACGAGACAAGACTCTCAGAAATAAGGCTTGCGATCATCATAATAAGACACTGCAACGAAAAGCGGTACAAGCATGGAAGGGCTACATTCACCTTTGTTTCAGGATCAAGGTAAGCGACCTTTGTGCGACTTTTCTTGGACGACATTTTTGACCATACGTGTGCCCGGGTGGTAGGGTTACTTACACATTTTGTAGTTTGAGTTATGCAAGTTCTCTAGGTGAATATTTTTACAATATTTACAATATTTTTAGCAAAGACAAAAACCGTTTATTACATTGAAAAAAAAATAGCTACCAAAAATAACCAACTTTATAAACATTACAAAAAGTGGGAAAAACTAATGCCATCTCTTAATAATAGTTGAGCTTAATTTGTAATTTCTCCTTCTCAGCATGTCACTAACTTACTTTCTTTTTTTTTTTTTTTTTTCTCTGTATTTGGGTAGCTGCACTATTGTAAACAACGCATTGTATATTCTTTAGGTATAATTAGGCTACGATTAGTAATTATAATTTGTTGTATGTAATCTATTGTAGTTATGACGTATTGTAAGTATTGTAACTAGTGTTATGTCTTGTGTTGTATTGTATGTATTATAACCCAAAATGTTGAAAAAAAATAAAAATTACAAAAAAAAAAAAAAAAAAAAGTTCTCTAGGTGAATATTCTTGGTCGTCCCCGTTCCCGGGTACTTTATCCCCGGTCCCCGTAGTAGAAGGGTTACATACAAACTGTAAAAGACGAATGATATTTTATGATTTGAGTTGATGATTTTATTGGCTACCTGTATTTTTTGACAACTGTTTTTAAATTAAAGTTTGAAGCTGGCAAATACCTACGTTTAAACTTGAACCAGCTGCTATGCCAGAAAATTAAGGAAAAATTTTGGAATTGAATTAGAGTAAGTGACGTAATTTTCCTTTTCAGATTCTTGAAAGACAAAGCATGTGGATTCATAATCGAAGGATTACCGCTGCTTTCTTCAAGAAATGGAAGAAAAAGGTAAGTATTTTAAACCATCTTGTAACTACAATATTTAATTTCATGGTAATAGATGTCCAACAGTAGCAATTATATAATGAAAGAATGAAGGATGCGAATGCAGCCATAACACTACTGGAAAAATGACCTGAAAAAATTTCAGGCTCTGAACGGGATTCGAACCCACGACCTTTCCGTCACCGGTGCAATGCTCTACCAGCTGAGCTATCGAAGCCATGCACATGAGAGCGGTCGTGTGGGTTCGGCCCTATATGTTAACACTGCTGGAAAAATGACCTGACGAATCGAATCCCGTTCAGAGCCTGAAAGTTTTTCAGGTCAATTTTCCAATAGTGGTATGGCTGCATTCGCATCCTTCATTCTTTCATTATTTAATTGCTACTGTTGGACATTACCATGAAATTCATATATTTGAGCCGAGTATTACGTCCAGTGAACATGTAGGGCCGAACCCAGACAAGTCCGCTCTCATGTGGCTTTGATAGCTCAGTTGGTAGAGCATTGCACCGGTAACGCAAAGGTCATGGGTTCGAATCCTGTTCAGAGCCTGAAATTTTTTCAGGTCATTTTTCCAGGTCATTTTTCCAGTAGTGTTATGGCTGCATTCGCATCCTTCGTTATTCTTTCACAATATTTAATAAAGAAATATTTTCCACGTCAGGCGTTATGGTAAAACGAGTGCATGTGTTAGAAAACGTGGAAACCTATAGATGTTACTTTCAGAGCTGTTTGAAGTTCATCTGAACTTTTATAATTGTTTTCTTGATTCTATAGCGAAAGTTCTTCATTTCTTTCACGGCATGAACGCTCAAAATAATTTTTGATATTACCACAGCGTTAAGGGAAACCAACCAACCGTTGTGCAGGACGCAAAACCAAATATTGCTGTGGAATGTTTCAGTCTTTTGTTGCGCTTCATTGTACATTAATGTTTGCTGCTTTTTTGTCTTTCATAAAGTTATACGTGCGGTTCTTAAACTTACGACATCTTCAACTACACCATTTGGAATAAAATTTTGACCAACGGAAACCTAAAGTGAGAAAAAGGATAGCGAAATCTTCAGAAACGGACCAAAAAGTTGAAACATTTCAACAATATATCTAGAACAGATTTGGCCCAGTTCATTTAGTTGCACAAGTTTGTAATGTGTAAATTTTCAGCACGCCATTGTAGTTCAAGAAAAGAGAAAGACAGTTCTGGCGTTGTGGCATTGGAGTGTGAACCTACAAAGAAAGGTGAGTAGTGTGTGTAATACGTACGAACAGTTAGATTTACCATGCTACTGTTCACTAACACGGAGTATTTATTGATTCATCGGTGACGGATTCATATTCAGTATCATTGGTTAGTTCTATGCGCTTGTATTTTAAGTTTAGTGAGACTAAGGTAAATTTGTACTCGCCCGTTCGCCCGCCCGCCGCCCGACCGATCTAACTAGTCAAGTATCAGCCTATACCACACTTGCCTCGTAGGGAAACTTGGGTTTTGATTGGACCCAAAATATGAAAACTGCCATGTAAGACTTGCCAAAAGTAATCACTAGGCGACGAAAGAGATTGTCCTTTTTTCTACCGCGTTTAATCTACGGTTATTTTGGTGTGGTTTAAAGGCGTTTTATGGTCTCTTGGAGTACGCAATCTCTCGTAAGAGGAAAGAAGTTCGAATCGCCAGAGCTTTGGAAGAGCGACGAAACAGACTTTTGCGGACCGGAGTCACGCAGTGGATGAAGGTGTGACGACGTAACACTTTTAGATCGTAGGCTTGATGTTTGATTGGCCAACGTTTCGCTATATGCGAGATTGGTTTTACTATTGGAATTTATTGCTTGTTTCCCTTGTGGTGACATTTTAGGTTGGCTTTCATCTGGCTTCAGAAAGATCAAGACTTGCCCAAGAAAGACAGCTCGAGGTTAGTTCGATTGTACCAGTCGTCATTTCTCAAGTTTCTCCACATCACTTTTCATCACATTTCTTGACCACCATCCCTTCTCTTGATCACTTGTTCACAGGCTGCTTATTCCGTGCACCAGTGCGTGTATCGCTGTGCGATGCACTGGAGAAGAGTTACGGCAAATCGAGTTCGACAGAGAGGAGGCAAGCCTAGGCCGAGACCTGTGATCGAGCCGAAATCTGATTGGCCAGTTGCCAAGTTACCAGTAACAACGCGCTCTGTCCCCTCAATCCAACCCTCGGCCTACACTATGGAAGTTCACAGGTAAAAAAGAAATGCAGTTCTTTTTCCATAAGTTGATAACTTGCGCGTTGTTTTTACAATATTGTGAACTAGAGAGGTAGGGGTATCACTATGTTGCATCCAAGGCTCGAATAAACGTTCCCTTGGTTTGCAAGAAACAACATGGTCAGAATGTAGCTTTGATCCCGACATCAATGGTAGATTAACGAGAGACTCATTAGCCTTTCGTGGGTCAGCACTCTGAAATTTGGTTAATTGTAATAATAAAATAGATAATTTAAATTTCAAGGAAATTTAAAGGCTACTTATTACGAAGGAATATTTTTAAGACTTCTTTTTGGACAGTTCAACTGCCTCCACACCCTGATATAGAGATAGTGATTACGCGTATTTTTAGAACTGAACTTGAACTAATATTTTAAGGCCCTAGATTGATACTTTGATCTTAGTTCCGTATTAGTTAGTTGAGTATTATACACGACCCCACGAGCTTTGAAGCTTTCACTCTTCAGTATCATGTTAAAATAAAGGTTTTATGTGGACTTGACAAAGGATTGAATGCGATTTCTTTAAGAAATTAAAATTTTCAAATTTCAAAGCAATTGGATTCGAGTTCGAAACAGAAGGCTCCAGTTTTCAAGATTGCACTTATTGTAATCCGTTTCCATTCGCGCTGTCAGTAGTCTTCTTCACGTCCTTATGGCACCATTCATTTGAGGAAAAATCTACACGAAGGATTCCTCAGCGTTTCTCCAAATAATTGTAAAGACCAGTGACATTGCTCTCCCTCCTCGAGTAGCAGAAAGAGTAAGTGCAAGAACTCTCCACTTTGTGCTCTGTTGCAGGTGCCTCCCTTTTCTAATGGTCTGTTTCCTCCCTCCATTTTTGCTAGAATTGCGTCAGAGGGTTTCAAGGAACGTCCGCGACCAAGAAAACCCGACTACCTGAGGGAGTCCTTTGATTTCACTCAAATATCCATTGCAACAAATGTATCACCGCGCGTGCCATCCACGCGTGTCACGGACCAAGTGGACGATGACGAAACCAAACCACGTTCCTCGCCACCCCGACCGTCTTATCAAATGAGGAGCAATATCCACCCCCACCAGAGGAACCCTAGGGAGGAATCGATTGTCTTTCCGTCGTCTTCAGGGGAGGAATCTTTTCCTGGTGCAGAGAGATCGAAACAAGCTCGAGAGACAGTTGGTGAGATACTAAATGTACTCTGATAACGTTACTTTGTTGAGCAACAGTTAGCTAACTGAGTAGTTTTAAGTTTTGGGTGGAGTAGATGGCGTAGTTTATGAATGTCTTTTATCTAGGAGATCACCACTAGTGATAAGATAGTTTCTGTAAACATCATGAATTTAAAGAAAATGCTTTCGCCACTCTGCCTGAATGAGAAGTCATGCATTATTTTCAGACTCCTCAGAAGCTGCATTCAGTGACAGGCAGCACGGGTTCGCTGACCCAGTATCGAAACCCGTACAAAAACCTTCCATTCCATCACTTACGAACAAGGCTCAGGCACGAGGACCCGAACGAAGAGTAGTTTTATTACCTCCCTCGTCCTTCACCCTACCTTCACGTGCTAAGGGAGCCCAAATGCATCCCTCTGTGCCTGAGGGACTGGAGGTTCTTGCTTCTACTTCACCGTATCCCGCATCAACCCCTCGCACCTCCCTAGAGAGTGAAAAACGACTGGCATCCAGTCCTTCGGCCACCTCGTTATCGAGTAGAGGCTCTGAAGACGAAGAAGAGGCGGCGAGAGAAGACGGGGAGGAAGAAATCGACGAAGAACAGGATGATGAGGAATGTAAACCGAATACGAGAGAAGAGGCTGTAAGAAGTGAACTGCTGAGTCAACTGAAAGGCGAAGGAAATCTTCAAGAACGTGTTGCAGCTATGAAGAATATCCTACAAGAATTTCAAGACATCAAAGTTACATATAGGTAAATACATCATTTAGCGTTTTCTTGTTTCTATAGTGTTCTTGAGGTCCAAATCTGGTCACTGTAGTACCAATATTAAACATTGCCGGCGAAAGACAGGAATCTTAAAATGGAATAGGTTAAGGCCATCAACCTAACGAAAAGCAGAGTAACGAGAACAATGTCCGAAACTTTTACTGTTACAATGCTAAATACAAGGTGTTGCAGGCGTCAGTCTTGAAAACTACAGCTCGAGTCATTTGACAGTGGCTTGTCGCACATTTGTTTGCACTCTTTCTCTTGTTTTTACGTTAATCTGACGGTAAAACCAATTCCAGCTGTCTTTCACGTGTTACAAGTACCAAGTGTTGCAGGTACCAATCTTGAAAACAGTCCCACGGGTTTCATCAAGGGTCGCGTACCGGGAAAATTGACCAGCTGTGAGGATGATTTCGCCCGCTTGGTTTGACCATTTAGAGGGAAGGTTTTCTTATGGAGAAGTTCATATCAAAAAGTTTTGCCCTCCTGCGAAAACCAGTTGCTTTTCTGCTGAAAATGTCAATGAAACCCCTGAAAACTACAGCTCGAGATATTTGAAAGTTGGCTTGACGCGCATTTGTTTCCACTAAAGGTAAAGGGAAAGTTAAACTTTATTTAGCCAGGGTGGCCCGTTCAGCGACGAGGCTGATATCCAGAGGGGCCCTGGACTGAAAATATAATAATTACTCTTACACTCTTTCCCTTGTTCTTACATTAATCTGACGGCGAAACCAAATGCAGCTGTCTTTCACATGGTTGTAATGTTATTATGTTTTTTTCTTTTTTTTTTTGAGTCATAAAAAGAAACAGCGAGATCAGTTGTCCGTGTGGGTTCAGGAACAGGTAGAGAGACTGGGACCGAACCATGAGGATGACGAGTTGTTACAAACTGAACAGTGCTTACATGAAGTAAGAAAAACAAAACTGCTTGGTTTTTGTTTTTTTGTCGGAATCTTAGTTTTTTTGTTATAATCTTTGTTCTGTTTTTTTTCTCCGAGAATCCATTGCTACCTCATAGTAACCTCACTTGAGCTATCCTATCTTCGGTCGGCAAACTGATCTACTCACATCTTTTGTTATCTTTATCTCTATCGTTTCATAGTTGACCGAGGAAGTGCACAACATGGCGGAAAGAATAAGAAAGACTCGACCTCTTGTTGAAGAAGTGGCATCGAGCATCAGAGAACTCATTCAAAAAACTGGTTTGGGTTCGTCTGCCTAGCCTCGGCCATTTCCAGGTCAAGATTGTGAAATCCTACTGTTCCCTTTGTGGATTTTGGACCATCAAGGGACGTTCACTCACAAGACGAGCTTCGTCTGCTCTACTGACCAAATACCCACAGAATGTGGCTAAATCGCAGCAGTAATGGGTCATGCTTGACGAAGGACGTGTTGAGTAATGAATGCTCTGAGTACAGTGGAGGCAAGTTAAATGGGACCGTTTCCTTTGCTATCAGTTCATCTAACACAACAAAATATCGGAAGCTAGGAAAAAATGCGAAACATGTGTCCACTCAACAATTGCAACGTAAGATGTAACTGGAATGGACAGGGAGAACCTTTTCCAGACTCATGTTCATTTCGTCTGTTCTTAAAATGTACGAGCCTGGACTAGTGAGGCAGGCTGATTCCTTCGGGATTAATATTCCTCTGTAAGTTGCGATTTATTGAATCCCGGAATGTTCTCCTCCAGATAGGCCAGTAATGCTTTTCTGACTAAAAATAAAACAAACTGCAGTTTTAAAATTCTGTATTTTATTGTCTGCTTTATTTTGCAAATGTTTTCCACGGTAAGAGTAATGGACTGTGTCCTTTTAATCACACCGCTTAGAGCACATTTTAATATTTCGAATTAGATATGTTTTATGTACGTTTTCTTAGCTCTTTTAAGTTCTATAAATTTTCCTTTCAATAACGAATTGCGCGACGGAATGTTCAGGAGGGGAGAAACTTCCATGGTAAAGTGACAGCGATGCTTTTTCAGAAATTCTAAAGAGAGCCCTAACGGTAATAGATGCCGTTTTTTGGGCGAGGCGCAAGTCCTAAGAGACACCGCGACGGTTGCATCCACAGCCACACCTACAAGGGCGGGTCTTATTTCCCACTCGTTTTGTAAATTTCTCGTTCTTTTCAGGCTTATTTCTCGAGAACTATGTGTTGAAGATAAACACGCTAAGCGTACACGTCAATTGGGAAGTTTCTCGGGAAGAATTCTGCAGTTCTATGTATGTGTGTATGAGTCACGTGACCACAACCCCCCTATAGAGCACGTGACTGCCTTGTGAGTCAATCAAAGCTGGCCACACGTGGTACTTAATCGCTAGAGATTTCATGTCCGAGGTCATGAACCGTCCATGTAGCTTGTCTGAGAACACTGTAGCTTCATACTCGATGATCATTGGTGGAATCTGGACTGCCATCATCCAGGACAAGCGCACGCATTCATCCATGTATTCTTTTAACTTTGTGCAGTTTTGTAACTCGGGGAAATCGTACAATGTGCTCCACAGTTGTTTGCTCACATCCTGACACAGGAAACAACAAATTAACAAATTGACGTCAGTGATTCATGCGTCTGTCCTGTTATTGATCATGAATTTCGTCATAACATTGTCAAAGTAGCTGTGGAACCAAGAGCGATAGCCCCCAAATTGTCCGCCCTCGCTCGTTGACTTATCGCATTGATTCGTATCTTCATTGCAAATATGCTAACTGTTTTCAGACATAACTCTTCGACTTCAGATGATAGGTTTAGCCCTCTACAGTTTTCGATTTTTGTCTTGTTTTGCCTTACTTGAGATCTGCAAAACGTTACGGTTTCTTTTCCTCAATGCAATACTGGCTCAAAAGTGTGTACAGCTTGAAAAGCTAAAAATCTTCAAAACCTACCCGTTTGATCTTGTCGATTTTTAATCGTGCGCCTGTCTGTCGGAAGTAGTCATTGAGGCGGTCTTGTATATCCTGTGCATGCTCAGCTTTCTTCTCTTCATCCGGGATGTCTAGCAGGTGTTTAAGCTTGTGCTGTTTTTCTGTGAGTGCTTGTTGTACCGTGCGAAAAGCCACCTGTGGGTTGTACGTGCAATTAGTTTATGATATTAATATTAATAAGTGTTGATTTTCAAGTAATTTGCACCTGTCATAGGCTCGATTACCAGCCGCTGATCAGGAAAGGAGCCCGCGTTCCTCCCCGGGGAGGAACGTAGACCGGGCACGAGAGAGCGGCAAAAATCGAGCCTATACCTATCACGGTAGAAAATCAAACACAGAGAGGAAAATAACTTCATGGTTAACGGTATAGACATCGCCAAGTAAGATGACAAATCGTTATGGCGACAAGTTTCATAGTGCTCGTAATATTATTACTGATTGAGTTATAACGTCAACGAGCGGAAAATGTCGCTCACTCCAAACAAAACTTGTCCAAATGGGACTAGTTTCTCTAAGTGTATGAGCATTTTTTCTCAAGATGTTTTCAAATTAAACTGGGAAAATGGGATACTTCTGCCCGGTGTTTTATTGTCATAACCATCTGGAACTTCATTGTATCTAAAAGAAGTGTAGAATTGCACTCACCACGACAACTGAGAAAAGAATTTTGTTTTTAATGTCTCCGTTATCATCCAGCTTGTCAAGAGATTCCAGGTCATCGAGCTCATCCATAGCATCCAGCCTTGTTTGCGTGTACAGGTTGTCATAGCGCTCCACTAGAGCGGACGGACGGCAATCACTCGCCGATAGGTCCTCGAATTTCCCTCCCTTTTTGAGCTGTCTTTGTGCCTGGTCTTGCAATCTGCAAGATATGAAGTTAAACGCCTCGTCACTGGCCATTGGGAGAAACGTGTTAGGCACGTAACATGTCTTGTCATTGGTTATCTTGGTTAGCACCTAAATTTGATTGGCCATCATTGCAGCCCTCTATTTTGCCTTGCGTTTACCAAGCTGTTGGATTGTATGATGAACATTGAAGGGTTCTTTTTTGAAGTGTTTTCTAGCAAATTTGTGAGATCATCTTACCTGTCTATAAGATCCTTCTCCCTTTTTGTTAAATTTTGGACCATTTTCTGAGCTGCTTCAAGCTCTTTTTGTTTTTCCTCCAGCTGTTTGCGAAGGCTAGACTTTTCATCTGTTGGTTTTTGTGTGGAATCATCTGGACTTGGGTTCTTGCCTCGAGCTGACTCAACGTTCTGTGCATTTTCATTGTCACTCGAACTACTGACAGAACTCAGCGCCGAGAACTCTGCAAGAGAATTTGCCATAAGAAAACTGTTACTAATCAAAAGTCTAGACAAAAAGGGGGGAAAACTGAGAGAATGAAATTTTTGCTGCTATCCTTCAGCTTGGATTCGTATCTGTTGTAGGTTAACTGATTTGCCAGCTCCATCTCTCTTAATTCAGTACTCGGTTTCTCTATCAAATCTTTCGCAGTTCACCATCAAATGTTTCTAGTGCATGAACTCGAGTTGTTATCGAAGAGAAACTTACCGTCGCTGGTTCTAGATCTTTTAGCAGTTCTTTACGATAACGACCTTGACATCATTTGTTTAGTGCTACTGCGATGAATTTCGCACCTGTCCTATCTAAGCCGTTTTGAAACATTGACAAAAAGTCTATACGAGAAGAAAAATGCTGTTTACTTTTTTACAATATCTCTTTTTGTTCTAGAAATCAACTTCGCTTCTTCTCTAAAGCTCTTTTTTTAATTAAAACAATACAGTACAATTGGATCACATACGAACAGAAAAAAAAAATGAAAAACAGTACACTACAATACATTACACTACACTCCCCAAAGTAGTTTGCCAACCCTTGCCACTCGACTGGGGATGAGATCGACAAAGACTAGCATTACCTGTTTCATCATCCAATTGAGTGACAGTGTCAAACACATCAGTGTCACTTCCGCCGCCTCCCTCCTCATTGGTGCTGACGTCACCAGACTCCGGATCACTCGCAGTCGTGTGAGTAATAGTGGGTACCTTGATTTTCCCCTCTGTTTTGACCACGCCCTTCTGCGACTCCTCCAAGAGCTGTAGTACCAGGCGGTGCCCGTGGTGAAATCTCTCCAGCAGCGGTAACACGTGCTCGTCACGTGATATGTTGAACTCCTTTCTAAGTTGGCTCAGAAGTTGAAGGACCTGTAGTGAGATGAGATGCTGAAATATAACTGCATGAGAAGATCTTATTCTCTTCGTTCTTTCCACCTTAGCTCACTTGATTTAATTCACCTTCTCTTATGTTTTGATTTCTAATGTTGAGAACATCTCTGTGACTTTGCGAACTGTGCGAGTACTTTGCTACCTGGTTTACTAAAGCACTTGGTTTAAAATAAACTGTATTTTTCTTCGCCTGGTAAGAGGGCTCCTAGAAAATAATGGAGTTTATCGTGCGCCAGTTTATATAACTTTTGCCCGGATTATTTGAAACCAATATGGCGTACCCTTGTTTCTGACGTTATATTGATATAAGAGCTTTTCACAATACACCTTGCGTTCTTCTATTTTCCAAGTGAACTTTGAATGTTTAGAAGATTTCTCGCCTTGCCTCAGTTTTTGGTTTGTTTCCTTGATTTCAACGAATGTGATAACGGCTTTTTAGCTCTAATGGAAATTTTGTCGATATGTAACAAAAAATCTTCAAACAAAATTTTAGGAAATGTGGAGACCAGTAGGGACAGTTTGCATTTTGATCGTAAGACTAATTTGTGTTGTCAAAAATCAAGCCTGGTACTTTGTTCCTGTGTTCCATGAGAATAGCTTAACGATAAACTGTTTTGAAATTAAATATTATTTGCTTTTCATCGGATGACCCTTTTGTCTGACTAACAGCGGAATACCGCCTACCTCTTTGTCGTGGTTTATTCGTGCTTCTAACTTGTCAACTAAATCCGTTACTAGAAGTTTGTCCCTCGAATTTATCTGCACTGCATTAAACAGCGACTGGTTAAAGAACAGTCTGTCCTCGATGGATTGTCCTGACATTTTCCTCATGTACTGAGTGGTTTTGTCATCCATATCTGCTTGGCTGTGTCCTGCAATAGCTGACGACAACTCTGCACTATTGTGTGGAACGTTCAACAGAGCATCGGAGCGTTTTTGAAGAGCGTGCTTGTAATGACTCACGGCTCGTTCTAATTCCGTTTTCAAAGCCTCGTGCATTTTCATGTAATAAGTCGCAGATGATCGTGTTATAGTCTCGAGCAAGGCGTGCTCGGAGAATCCACTCAATGCCTTGGAAAACTGTTCCGCTCTCTGGACAAGCCGCTGGTGAAGGGAATCGTCCATTTGTGTACAAATGCTAAATATGTTTTTTATGTGTTCTCTCGAACGTGCGCTAGCAAATGTTTGGTTGTTGTATTTAAGAACGTCGACGAAGTACCTGACCAAGTGATGAACGAAATCGTCACTGCTTAGTCCATGATCGGGGAGTCGCCCCTGACGGTCGTAAAATATCTTTGAGTAAAGCGCCTCAAGCGAAGCTAAACTGCTTGGAATATCAGCGTACAAGCTCTCAATGGACAAGTTGTCTAAAATAAGGACTAGTACATCTCCGGGAATTTGATTCACTATTCTGATCAATTCTTGATATTCTTTCCTCTCAATACGTAAGTTCACCTTTCCAATGACTTTGAGAACAAGTAGCTTGCCATCTTGAAGTGGGTCAGGCCCTGATTTTGCAGAGATGGTGTCAAAGCTTCGCCTCTCTCGACTCGTTTTTCGCGGCGGTTGTAAACTATCGGCTAGTACGTTGTCGGGAAAGGAATTCGACCGACTGTGCCGCGAGCCAGTGACTGTGGGGGACAAACTTTTGCGACTCTTTGACATTCTGTTGCCATCAAAGTTACCTCACAACACCAATGATCATCAACGATCGCGAGATCTTCTTAACAAATGATAAAATTCATATCCGTCAATTTCCGTTGCATTAGCATCAATAGCATTCATCGTGTCGTCTTAGTGTCGAGCATCGCTCGCGAGGCTTTGTTACACCTTGATTGATGGTTAAGCCCCCTTAATGCTGGTCATACACGCCTAGAATAACAGAGAAAGCTTTAAGTGAATGAACAACTAGATCAGGCAATCCATTCACTAATGGTCTTGAGCGAAAGTGCACATTACCGAAATGTAAATTTCTTTAGAGCCTATTCTTGCACATTGTTTGGCGGCCAAGGTGATTAATAACCCTTATTTACTTCTCTGTTACTGTTGACATAGATAACAAGTTGGAATGCTGATTTGAATTCCTCTTTGATTTTAGAATGTAGAAGTCGAAACCAGCCAGCTTATGGGGATTTTATAAGTTAAAAAGAAATGATTTAGGCATTAGTACGAAACGCGAAAATTATTTATGCATTTGTCCTTACGCTTGTGTTCAGACAGTTGTTTGTAAAATCCTTTGGAAACTTTCCTGTTAAAACAAAATAGAAGCAGCACAACAGGTTTAGACGAAGAGCCCGGATTTAAAACATGTCATTTTCCCAGTTCACGGTGACAACCACAGTGAAAAGCATTTGAGCAGTGAGCTTTTTTAAGTAAAACCTCGCAAACAATTCATGTGGTACTTAAAAGTTATAGTGCTCAGTGCTATGCGTACAAACTAATTACGTCTATCGGAAGCCATTTTAAGTTAAATTTGCTACTTTGTAGCATGTTTGGAAACGATTTCCCCGCTTGAAAAATGTACTTGACACATTGCCAACTTGTATTTTTGACTAATTGTCACAGGATTGTTGAATTAACACTGAAGCTTTTACAAGCAATGTAACATCCACCTGCCAGGCTAAAGGCAAATGATACAACACAACGAAAGGGTAAGCCTTGAGAAAAGCTGTTCTGTTGAGGTGCAGAGGAGGGCATTGATGCTGTAAAATTGCAGGTAACTGAAGTGACGCATAACTTATGACGTTTAGGAATGGTTTTTCGGTTGATTCCAGCTTAAGTGTCAAACGAAATTTATCGTCGCATTTACTGGCAAATAAGTCAGGAGTTCAGTTGTTTTCCATGGTCGCGAACTGCCGAGAAAGAGAACTATCTTTCTTGTAAGCAACCAGGAAATACGGCTAAAATTCACGCTTGTAACGAAGGACCTGTTCTCTGGCTTTCCAAAACAATGTATGAAAATGTATTGTTTATACCAAACTAAATGTTGTTCTTGGTAGGATCAGCAATACAACGTCCGTCTGTTTATGTTCTTACGGAAGATCTCTTATCTCCCCCACACTTTCAATTTTTTTTTTTCGCGTCGTTAAACGAGTATATTTTTTGTACTTAACGTTTTCTATTTTGCAATTTTCTGATTATTGTCAAGTTTTATTCATGCGTAAGTAATTACAAGTAATTAGGCACTGGGCTGGCTTCGCTATTGAAGTCGCCCTAATTTGTTTAATGCTTTAAAGCTTGTTTAAACAAAAACCATATTACAGTTCAAATTAGCATAATAAACTCCTTTTGAACTAGATATCAATGTGGCGAAACTTTGCCATCAGCTGTCATTCTATCCTGAAAGGCAACTTGTTTTAAATAGTTCGCTTTTGGCGGCTTTACTGTTCCTAGCAGTTTTGTTTTAGTTTCAGTAGCTTTTGATCAGGGGGCCCTCACTGACCGTGACGAAGAAGATCCGTTCCAGCTCGAGAAGTCATAACAATGTAAGTCCTTGAGGTTTAGTGTTTATCTCAATGATCTTTTGTCATGAGAACCAAATAGTTACGAATCAAGCATATCCAATCGCTGTCCCCCTTGTGCCATAACAAGTCCATGTAACTTTATTTAAATCAGCTCTTTCTTTCATTTTCACCACTTGCTTATTGTACATGTAAGCTTGCCTGTACTGTCAATTAACTTGAGCGGACTGAAGTATTCGCATTAAGATCACTCACTGCCAGATTCACTTGTCCAAATAACTCACAGAATTATTTTACCTCCCATCAGCGGCCTCTGAAGAACACTCGGCCAATCATGGAACACAACAGTGTAATTAACACTGTGGGTAACCTCAACGACGACTTGGTGTTCCTCCACGAGTTCCAATTCGACAACAATAACAGCGACATAACACCGTCACTAAGTGAATATGAACTGCAGAAAATCAAGGAAGATCTGGGAATGCTCGATAATGGCGGTGAATTTGATTCCTCCAACTTACCCTTACCGTCTATCTACGTCGACGGCAACACACCGACTCCATTTGACTTCCCGCTGACGGAAGAAGAGCGCGCTCTGCTGGAGCAGTGCACGATCGGCTCTCCTCGGCGCTTTTCCGACTCTCCCAGCGTGTGCTCGACATCCCTGGAGCTACTAGCGGACAGCTTGATTAAAGACTTTGAAGACATGGATTCTGACCAAGATCAAGAACAGGCAAGGCAAGCAGGAAATTTTTCCACAAATTCTACTTCCTTCAAGGTGCATGATCGGAAAACACCGTCCCCTCCGGAAGAGAGGGATTTAGAAAAGTTTCAGCGAGCCGAAGGAAGCTCGAGGTCCGAAGCTTTAAAATTAAGCGAAGACAGAAATGAAAATTTCAGGAAACCGGATGGCGTACAGAATTCAAACTCGAGTGAAAGTTCAGACTCTCGCCAAATGAACGAAACCGTGGAGACTTCATCGAACTCGGCATCAGCGTTATCGCGGAATGGCCAGGAATCCGTGCAAACATCGCGGTCTCCTTCGCTCGATTCCGACTCACTATCGGCTTCCATCGATTCTGGTCTGCCAGTCAAAGATGTGCACATTCCTCCACATCAGTACTTTGTGGTGGTAGCCATAGACTTTGGAACAACATTCAGCGGCTATGCTTTCGCTTTTACTCGCGATCCAGAAAGCGTTCACATGATGCGACGCTGGGAAGGAGGTGACCCGGGTGTTACAAACCAGAAAACACCGACAACCTTGCTGTTGAAACCTGATGGAAGTTTCCACTCGTTTGGATTCGGCGCGCGGGATTTTTATCATGATTTAGAGCCAGACGACGCCAAGAAATGGATGTACTTTGAGAAATTTAAGATGTCTCTACACACAAACAAGGTACAGCTATGATTATCAACTTTGTTTACCTCAGTTCCTTTCCCAACCTTGTCTTCGATAAAGTACCTGTTAATTTTTGTCTTTGATTGAAAAATAAGGAGGCCGGATGATTCGTTTCACTTCTTTAATGATATATTTGCTCATCCCTAAATGTAAGAAGGTAATTGAAATCAAGATTATTCTTGAACCTGTGATTGTGACTATTTAAATAAAATTCCTGAACTTGCAAAGAACTAATTAAGAAAAACTCTGCGATCTTCAACTACTTACATTAAACCAACATTTTTTTCTTTCAATTCGAAATTTTCATTCATTTTAACCCACCAACTAATGGATCTAAAGATTAAAAAATACTTGAGCATATTTCTAAGGCATTGATCATTACTGACAATATAACGCAATGTATGATCCTTCTTTTCATTGATATATCTCAGCTAGACTGACATTACAGCCCCATGACTAACACTGCTGTTAAACAGCTCGTATGCTATTTTATTTTTTAGCAAGATGATTTATTTGTTGAAGTTACACCAAATATTTCCGAAAACAAGCTATGTTTTGTGAAACTGCGTGAAACCACCAACATGTTTGAGTATTTTTGTTACAAAGACCGCAGCCGGCACAATGTTGAATGAGATTGTTTATATATTCAATTAATGTTTACATTAAGAGACACTTCATCGTGAAATATTTATGAAAAGCGGCTGGTCGAGAAGACTTACATTAGATTTGTTTTCCGTCGTAAAATAGGGCCATAAGTAATGTTTCTACGTAAAATGTTTGAATTATTACTTTTTCTTAAACCATTTCATTGTAGGATCTCCACAAAGATGTAGAGATCAAAGCTGCTAACGGCGAGGCAGTGAGGGCCGTGACCGTCTTTGCGCATGCACTAAAGTTCTTCAAAGATCACGTGCTGGAGGAGCTGTCTGACCAATCAGCTACCAAGATTCTGGAAGAAGACATTCAATGGGTTCTCACCGTCCCTGCCATCTGGAAGGCACCTGCAAAGCAGTTCATGAGGACAGCGGCGTACGAGGTGAGTCCACTTCATGTCTCGTATTGTCGTATGCATATTTCTTCGGAGTTTGCGATTGGTTGGAACGCTTCCGATAAAGCCAACTAGTGGTGAGCCGTTTAAATTAGACTTGGATGCCGTCGAACTATACTATTTACCAACCCAAAGTAGATTTACTGGAGTAGATCTGACCATGCTTTTCCACAAGGAACAGGCATTACCGCCTGCATAACAAGTGCAGAAAATTATTGTAAAAGGCCTTTGCAAAATTGGTCACGTGACCGATAATTTTTAAACTTTTTGTTACCGACAGCGACATGAATTTCAGAACTGGAAAAAGCATGTTTCAAATAGCCAGAACACCAATTTTCAGACCAATGCCATTTCAGGTTGAGATTTAAAGAAGATTTGAATTTTGTAAGATTAGGAAGGTTTTGTATTTAAGCGGGGAACCTTGGCCCTCCAGAAACCTTTTCCTTTACTAATCAGAGAAAAAGGAAGCTACTTGCATATAACAATTAGAGATAGAAAGACGGGTAAAACATTAGAAAGAATTGAAAATTTTAGGCTCCTTAAACAAAAAGGCACAGATTTTATGGCAGTTTGAAAACTTTCAGAGTTATAAGGATTTGTATGGAAAGCCATTGGAGTGTGACAGGAGGGCAAAGCGTCTTCTTCCGGCACAAATCCTTCCAATTTCTAACGTTCATGATAACAATTTCCTCTTAAAGGATATTAACCTGAAACATTTGCATGTGAACTTATTTATAAATGTTATTTCCATTTCTGATAACATTACGCATTACCAGTGACTAAATCAGTGTGCTCTTGAAAAGCACGTCATGTGACGAACTGCTGCAGAAAGCTCAATGTATTTAATCTATTTTTACACTCGAGCATTCCACTCTTAACCGTAAACCACTCGAGTGCTACAAATCCTGCTTGGTTTAAATAGTATTACGAGGTGGGTAGACATTCTGGTTTTTGTGGTTGAAACTGACTGGAAAAAAAAGCTGTTGAGTTTTTTGGTGATAAACAAGACAAAAAGGAATTCGTTGGATCAAAATCAAAAGCGACCCACTAGAATGGTGTTGTCTGTTGTGTCTTAATTTTATTTATTCAAGTTTTTTTTTCGGTCTACATGCGTCGCCAAGGAACTGCACACGTAACTGTAAAGTCGTTGGCACTGCGGTCAGTCACTCACCTGTCTGTTTAAGGGATTTATTTATCGGTGGTTTGTGTGTGGTGAGGACCACGACTGACTAGGGTTGTTATAGCAGGTGTCCGCTTATTGAAAGTTGTAAATGTACTTATATTGGTGTCCGTCTGGGTGTCCACTTAGCAGAGGTATGCGCTCCCAGAAGGTGTTTCCTATCTGAAATTAAACTGTGTATACCGAAGATGTTTCTTCTAGTTAAATTTCAAAACGGTGATAAAGTAGATTATTATTTATAATCTGAATTGTCACTCCTTGGTGGCCGCGAGGCGCCACATGACTAAATAATCAAATTTATTGAAAAACATCTTACTAGCTACAGAATTTAAAATCGTGCCAAAAAATCAAAGATATCGGGATTTTTTAAACAAGCTCAGTAACAGAAATGTACTACCTTTCTTCTTGAAGATAAAATTAATAATAAATAACATTACTAATTAACAAAAAAAAGAGAAAAATCGTGCTAGTTTAAACCCCACTTACTGCTGAGAGTACTAAAGAAATTTTTCAAATATTTCGCTTTAAAAGTGTAGTTCCGTGTAGTAAAGGACACGTTCGTTTACATTCCATACCTACATTACAAATGTCAATCCAAATGTACACGAATAATTGTAAGGGTCTTTTGCGGTTTGGTTGTTTTGTTCTTTTCCGGTGTACCTTGAAAACATCCCAGTACTGGTAATTAATTTGCCCCATTCCACTGAAATGTCTTCATACCAAAGAAACGGTACTTTTGTTACAATTTTAAGAAATCACACCATAATGATGTTTCGTTTATGTGGCCTATTCCAGAAGGAAACCGTCACAACTGTGTTGAAATCAGCACCGTTGTGTTTGTAGTTTCGTTCGGTAGAAGTGGAGTGATGAACTGAAAGACTCAAAAAAGCACTTTCAAAGATTGATTTCGCTTTCTAAATGTACAGCATTGGCTTGTTGTGAAGTTGTTTCCAGTATCTATTATATATTAAAGAATGGTGCATCTAAACTGGCGTTTGGCAGAGCATGTTCAAATGTCACGCCACGTTGAGAATGTACAATAGTGTCTGGTGTACAGGGCCACTTAAGAGAGTACTTGAATTCCAAAGACATCGAAGCTAATAGCAGGGACTTGTCTCTCTTGACTGTACCTTCTTTGTTCTTCTTGCTTAAGACAGTATGACGGTCAGACAGCGGTTAAAATTGTGACAATCAACTTGAAAAATGTATAGTGTATTAATAGCTGCGAAAAATTATAACTTGAACTGGAGCATTTTTTCTTGTGCTCGCGTCGAATGTTCACGAAAACTCTCCCTTGATTTGTCAAGCATATTCACTGCTGCTGCTGAATAAACTTGCGATTGGTGCTGGAGGTGAATTGTTAACGTACGGAAAGTTGTTCTCTGTAAATAACTTCTTCAGGATGTAAAGTTCGCTTACTACCGCTACGGCAAGCGATCCAAACACAATACATTCAAGTACTACCATGACACTGCAGTTGACTTATCTCGGGTACACCACTGCACACCGCTGAATATTGCAAATGTTACATTTTGCCGACTTTTGTCGATATCAACTTCGAAGATGTGCCGTGCGCAATTTGGAACAAATCCAATTAAGGAAAATTGGATGCAAGGCTCAGAAGGAGCTCTGAAAATTGATCAAAACTAAGTTCTCCTTACAGTATCTGCACACTAGCAAGAAGACAGGTGTTGAGAATATATCAAATCATCCACTAAAGAATAGGATGTTGATTTGCCACCAAATTCTCACGACATACATTTGAAGTATGAGGTTTTCAGTCAGAAGAAATATTTCAGCACTTAAAAGAACGTTTATAACGTAGCACGTGCATAAAAAACTTTTCCTTTTCGATCGTAAAATGAGGACAAAATTTTAATTGATTGTATATAACTTTACTGGACATTTCCCAAGAGAAAAAATTACAGGCTCAGTGCAATATGTGCTTTGTTAAAACATACAACTTAAAAATGATAGTGTTCCATCGATCGGCGATTTAATTTCACATCTTTTTGCACAGCAAAAGCTAAAAAATCCTTACTCTAAGCAAATCTACAAGATTACTATTCCACAGTCTATTATATAATGTATTTCATTGTCCAGTCGCTGTTGATCCATCCGTACCAGTCTCGTCCTGTTACGCCATTAAGATGAGTTTCCAAAACACCGATGCGATAGGTCTATACATTCTAAAACAAATCACAAAACATTGCAGTAAACATACTCAGGCTGACCAAACGCAGTGCAGTTGCAATCTTTCTAACACAGCTAGGAGTTAAAAAATATTGTCTTGACAACTTGATACTTGGAAAAAAAAATAACGATGACAGTCAGTGAGGGTTTTTTTGCAATATTCCATCTGTTGGATGTCGTTTCGTTCGCTATTTTGCCGCCGCCATCAGTGCCAAAGCTTCCCCTCTGGAAACAAAAAGTGGGCCGTACTTCAGATATGGTAGGTCATCACCGCGGCAAATTTTTCTCAGGATATAAGCTTCTACAGCCACAACCACTGCTACAGTAGTTACAACGAAAACCTCTACGAATACCATTTCTGTTATGTACGGTTTTTATTCGCTCTCGAACAGCAATCGGTATATAATTATTGCGAGCTGGTTTCACTCTGCTCAGAAAATGTTGTTTGCGCAGAATTCGAGATGTTTTGAAGTTTTGTGGTTGGTGGTTGGAAGAAAGCCACTTTTTAAGCCTGCCACCTGCACGTCCTTATTTAAACGGGAGTAGTATAGTGTTTCTGCTGACGTTGAAGGCATAATTAATGCCAAAGGATTATAAATGCATGACCTGTTCTGCTGATGAACACGTTTTCTTTTCTGTACGTTTTGAAGCAAACAACCAGCAATGTTGAAATGTTTATTTTTAACAAAGACTATGTATTAAGCAGCTAAAAGTTCCTCTCAAAATATATCTTGGCTTGGCAGGCAGAAAACCTCGATTCCTCCATAGGGGCATTTTAGTCAATTCCATATCTGTTGAACATTTTACCTTGGGCGCTTCCTTTCAACCAAAAATTCGGAAAATTCAGATAGAAAATCGAATGGAACAGAAACTCAGCATAATAAGATTTTTCGAAAATTTCAATTAACCTCGCGAGGGGCGCTTCCCATTCAACCAAAAGTTTTAATAATTTTCTAACGGGGACAAATGGTATGGAAATTTCCTGGTAAAGTTTCCAGAAAATCGAAAAATGTTCGAAAAGCGAACCATTGAATCGAAAATTCCGGGAAGAAAGTCAAATGGAAGGGAAATTCCCGCTACGAAATTTCCGAAAATTTCGGTATGCCTCGCAAGGTTGTCCATTCATCACTGAAAATTTCCAGAAATTCAAGGGGGAATTTTTTTATCGAATGAAAAGCGCCCGAGGTTATCCTCTTTCTGTAAATTCAGGGAAATGCTGTTCCATTCGCCGCTGGAACTTTCAGAAATAGTTCAAACTGGAATTTTTGGTCGAATGGGAAGCGCCCATTTCCACCTTATCTTGTGTATGTATATGCACAATATTTACGTTGGTGCGTGATAAACTTCACAAAAACATGCCAGCGCTATTTCATCATCACTCACTAATGTTTTTTTTTTCGCTACCTGTTTCTTAACAAATAGTATTAAATATTGATGTTGGTATGTAGTGAATCTGCCTTGAGCAGCACAAAAGTTTCATTTAGCCGATAGTCATGTGACTTGCTCTCCCCCAGTGTCAGCAACTTTCTCCAATTCTGTATTTTTCACAATGCTTATAACTTACTGGCAACAGACCCACTGGAGGAAGACTAAAAATATATGAGCTTGTGGATTGAATGAAATATATTAAAGCTCAACCAACGTGCCTGTATTTGTCATCCACGAAACCACAAGATAATGTTTACACGGTATAACAGCAGCAAATTTTAATTTCGACCTTTTATTAAACCTTGTTTACGTATTTTAAAATATTTTCACACTAACAAGAAAATATGATATTGACAATGTTTTATGAATAGCGAGTGGAAAAACAGCAGAGTGTTTATGTTAAATGCACAGAAATACCCAAAATATGTAATATATTGCAACGTATTTCCCCTAAATCCAAACCTTCATTATATGTTGACAAAGACGTAGGAGATATAAAGAAATCATAAAGAAAATGATTCGTTATCTTGCGCGCAAAAGCGAAAAGCTCTAATACCTTGTTTCTAGTAGTCTTACTTTCAGCTTTAACATTTTTTCCTACTATCGTGCGTTCGTTATGACCGGAAAGTCTAGCCGTGATCGATTTAAATATGGCAATGCTTTTCTTAACGATCCACGGCGAAAACGAAAACGTACTTTAGAATAGCAACAACGTACAAAAATGGCTACTTTATACTTTCCCATGATCAGAAGAGGTTCTTTAATCTTTCAGGTTACTGTTTTCAGTGAACAGATATTAGCATGTCTGCAGTTTGGACCCTCCTTCAGCGGCCATGTTACACATACTGTTGTTGTCATCACATTCAGACGTTTTTACCGTTTTGGAGATGCCTTATGGAGATGAAGTTTTCGTATTGTTTTCCCACGATGAAATATCTTGTGTTGGATAGCCAAGTACACTTACTACGCACACGAATCCCTGAAAAATTGAATATATTTGATTCAAGATAAATATTGAAAACACGGGGAGTTAAATCCGGGCAACGTTTCCATCTAAAATCTCAGTCCTTGATATTATAGCAAGTACGAGCCGTCACCAGCCAAGTGATACTTGGAATTAACATGGACGCGGTATACTTTTCCCTCGCAGAGTTTCTTCAGCATGTACACATCAAGCAATGTCAGTGCTGTAAAGGTTCCAACCACTACCAGCTCTACCACCACCATGTCGTTTCAAATTAAGCTGAACAAATTCTCTCCGAGTGAAAGTCTTCCTTGTATTATTAGATTCTCTCCGAGTGAAACTCTTCTGTGTATTATTGTGTCAGTTTTAAGGTTCATTTGTTGAAAGTGTGCGTCTGTTCATAGTATCAACTGTAAACAAGCGCGAATTTAATCAACATGTTTTCTTTTGGCGAAAGACGCATGCTCACGGTTAAGTGTTTGGTGTTTGGCCAGAAGCCAAATGGAAGGCAGTATTTTTGCTACTCGTCAGCAAAAGTTGTGAAAAGAGCGACTTCCATTATCACTGAAGAATATTGGAAAGCTTATTCTGCATTTAAATGAACGCACAACGGAAAAATCAGAAAAACCTATATACTACAATATACAGCTTACTCTGGTGTTTTCTAACCTAGTTTAAATACATCAAAGCTGGCCACATAGATTACATATAAAACACCTTTGTGCTACACAACCTATTGCGAATTTAAGACAATGTGATAATCTTTTATGTTACAATTTATATCAGGGTGCACAGAATCAACTTTCCTTAAAAGAAAACATGAATGTGGCAGAACCCACAACATTGAAAAACAATGAGCATTTGAATACATCCATTAAGAATGAAGTTACTTAACTGTTTTAAATAAACGACTATGTATATCAGAGTAAATATATTCTTCGAATTTTCATGCTTTCTTCCCCTTTCATCTGCGTTAAAAGCTTTTGTAGGGCCACAGTTTTTCCCTTAAATGCAGCTGCAAGTTCCAACAGTTTATCTCGGGAAGAAGTAAGGCATAGTTACAGGAAACACTTGTCCATCTTCATTATCATCTGGCCGTTGTTGTTCACCGAAACATTGCTTTAGTAAGTAGATATCCAGTACACTCAATCCAGCCACGATTACTCCAAGGAAAACGGCTGTTACCACCATCTTGTCTGGCTCGGAGCTTTCCTTTGCGCGCGTTTCATTCACTTTTGACACGTCAAAGTTATTTTTGTCGGATATTTTCGCTGAGCTATAGCAGTGCACTACATCACGTTCTGCAAATTGATTGAAATTGTTACACGTATTTCGTGTTTTTAATGTTGGCCTGTGTCCAAGGTCCCTTTTGCCACCTGCAACTGAGAAAATTAAATTTTGAATTTGTCAAAATTACCACGGAACGAGGCTGATTAATTACCACTGCACAGCGACGTCGTTTTCAATGTGATTACCCAATAAGTTTCACATATAAGACCTTTTATATTGCTTTCTTATGGTTAAAGTTACAAAATTAATTACCCCACCATTTGTAGACCGTTCGCTACTGGACTGAAAAAAATATATATTCATGTGTTCCCCCGTTTTATATAATTCGTGCATTCTGATGCATTTATCATCTGACTCCGGGTTCACGTTTCCTGAAAGCTTCCGCCGGTAAGATGAGTTACTTTAATGAAACTCGGCGAGTATAAACAGGGAGAGGTGGTTCGTTGGACTTGACCTATTGGCTATTTTTACCATGTCATGTCAAAAGCTGTAACCACTGAAAAGGAGTAGAGTTTTTACTTACCATCCTTAAATATCATCTTTCACAGCATATGGTTCAGTTCTTACGCTGTTTTTAAATAAAAAGCTGGCACGGTTATGTTTTCGTTTTCAAGAAAATGTAGCTCCAAATGATTTCAAAATCTTTAAACCCTTGCACTTGACGAGTGTCAGTCCAGAGCAATATTGAACTGAATTGTGAGTTATAAATTAGTTTTAATACATGGAAACTTCGTACACTTCCTTGACTGTTCCGGAAGTCACAGACTCTCAGAGCTACTACTTCACCATGTAGGCGTTCATTCGAGCCCTGTGTCTTTGCCGAAGGCCGCAACACAAACTTCCAACGAAGTAAAGGTGAAATAATGTTACCCCAACAACCAAAATCACAGTCACAAAAATTGCAAGAGAGAGCATTGTAACCCAATATTATTCTCCGCCAATCTGAGGTTGATTCCCATTGAACGTTCACGTTTAGATATCTGCCGTTTTCAGTTTTTGTGCTGAATTTCTTACGGCCTCAATTCAGCTCTCTCGTGTTCTCGGAGACGTAAGCGCTATCACTGATGCCTCAAAAGAAGTTACGTTCTTCAAGGTTTAAACTTTGATGAAGGGCAAAAGTTCTCACCATGATTTATCGAACCAAATGCCATTATCCTCGTGTGCCAAAATGAGTCAATTGATTATACTATTACCTCTTAGTCCGAGCAGCAAGTTCCATTTTAATTAATTTAAATACAAACAAAAGGAAATCCAATTTATGCTGACATGCTGGAACTTGTTTATATTTACGTTAATTAGCATATGTTGGACTACCTGCCTTGGGTCTTTAGTATGCCCTTGTTTCCCTAGCAACAAAAAGAAAACACAGTGCTTGACAATATGACGAGAAGCCTGAGTGACACGGGTAACTTAATGAATTGGGCAATGTGTTCTACGTACCTCGTTGAAAAAGGAAATTAATTTCTGTGAGTGACATGAACTACATTTTGCACGAAAATTTGCGACTAGAAATTTCTCTATTGTTTTTCTTTTCTTTTTATTACGTTTTCACTGTCGAGAATTTGATACTGGGAAAAAAGGAAATGCTACTGAAACAAATTCTCCAAATTCGCGTAAATTGTTGTTAAAAGTGTTGTTCAATATATATCTCTCTCAAAACTGCCTTTAAGTTCTCGCGAAGTTTCGTTTAATATTCTAACAGGCTATTCTAAAAATAGCCTTGCTTGAAAACACACATTCTGTGGTGGGACTCCCCATGTAATTTTCTCCCATTTTATGAACCAGATTCATTTGTCGCAAATTGTAAACTTGATTTTCCTCGTGTCGCAACTGATTCATATCCATTATCATAATCTTTGTTAATCTTTTGCTTAACTACCTTTTTATCCTAAATTAAGATCATTTTGTGTGCCAATGACAGCATTTTTACTCTCTTGTTAAGACTTAAGTATTTAAGGTAGTCCTTTACAGAAGCCTTATTGGCATCCCTGGGCTTCCTTACCTATAACATACATTGATGTGTTGTTTTTATATTTATAAATGGCAATAATAAATCAAGAAACAAGTTGGTAAAGTTGATTATTAAAAACTGGATCATTGGATAATGCAATTCAAGAGTTTTCACTGGCTTATCCATCGTGGTATATGAGTCATTATACCATTCTCTGCAAGTATAGTAAGCGTACGCGTAATTTTTTGCGTGTTTTTATTTGTATTTTATTGTAGTTTTCTATATTTTGGGGGCGTTTTTAATAAAACAATTATTCCACTTACGCGTGTTTGATATGAGATGGTAGATAGTCAACTCGGCGCTACGCCCCTCGTTGGCTGTCTACCATCTTACATCCAACGCGCGTAAGTGGAATAATTGTTAATTAGACATCAGACCAGCTCTTAACCAAAGGAAAAATTATAGAGATAAATTATAGAGATAAAACACAACATCAAATCTAAACCTTTCTAATCTAATCCACATTACAGGCTGGTCTAACCACACAAGATACCCCAGACCGCCTTCTGATCGCTCTAGAACCGGAAGCAGCCTCGATTTACTGCCGGAAGTTACGCTTAAGAGACTGTACATGGACCGAGGAAACAAAGCGACGATCCACCACCGCTTCACAAATCGACACGCTGGTCGGAGATGAATTTCAAGGTGATTTCTTTTGTTCAGAAAGAGAAGAGCAAAATCTAGCAGTGTGTCTGACTAAGCTTGCTTAGCTTTTAGAGTAGATCTACTTCCATATTTTAGGCGTCGTTGAAGGGTTCTTTGATTAACTGGACGAAATTTCTCAGACCCTTTAATTTATAGCAATAAATGATCAGAGAAGTTTATAGAGCTAACTTCTGATGATCATTATGATAGATAACCTTTTTATCAAGAGTGTTTTGTTATAGTTCGTATGGTGTGATCGTCAGGGTGAGTGTAGTTCTGAAAAGAACTGTTGTTGTTGACTGACGTTTCGACAACCTGAGCGGAAGTCATCTTCAGAGTCGAGGGAATAGTGTTTGTCAGTCGATGATGTTATAAGTCTGGTCCGCTGAACGTGATTGGTCAGTATAGCCATGATGGTATTGGTTGAAAGACTCGTAAAGTTTGTCATCAGTCATTGGTGGGTTTCGATCCGTCTATTGTTAGTCAAATAGGTCGGTTTTTGGTCGTGTGTTGTTAAGTCGGTCTGTTAGAAGTCCGTTTGTCGGTTTCGTTTCCGTCATGGATAAGTCGTTTGTAAGGCGCCGGTAGTTGTTGACATCTGTTAAGAGGCGTTTGTTCTAGGTTAGTGTACCAGCTTTCCAGAGTCAGCCGTTGAAAATAGTTTTTACTGTAGGTTAAGCACTGAGCAGAGTCCCATTCAATGTTGTGGTTTGTCAGTTGATGATGTACAGCAATGTGATTGTTGGCATCACCATTTCTCGTGGCTCGTTTGTGTTCAGTCAGTCTCGTGTTAAGGTTTCTGCCAGTCTCACCAATGTAGGAAGCCTGGCAGTCGGAGCATTTGATCTTGTAAACTGCTCCCTGTCTGTTGTTAGGTTCGTCTCTGTCTTTCACGTTGGTCAGTAAGTGTCGTAACGTAGTTGTAGGTTTGTGGGCTACACGGATGTTGTAGGGCTGCAGGATCCGTGAGATGGTCTCAGAAGTGCCCTTAATGTAAGGTATAGTCACTGTAGTAACAGGTGTAGGGTTCCTGTTCGTAGCATCAGCTTCAGTAGGTCGGTAAATGTTTCGTCTAATAAAGTCAGCGTTGTAGTTGTTTTTGTGAAAAAAACGTTCAAGGTATCTGTTTTCGTCACGTAAGCTGTCCGGTGTGTCGCAAACTAGTTGCGCTCGTGATAAACTTTACACGAGTCTTTCAGCCGATACCATCATGGCTATACTGACCAATCAGTGGACCAGACTTATAACATCATCGACTGACAAACACTATTCACTTGACTCTGAAGATGACTTCCGCTCAGGTTGTCGAAACGTCAGTCACCAACAACAATTCTTTTCAGAACTACACTCACCCGGACGATCACACTATACGAACTACTGATACTCCTGGGTTCAAACCGTTTACTATGCAGTGTTTTGTTATGTGTGTTTTTTTTTTTTTCTGTTTTTTTAGCGGATGAAACACTGCGTTTTCACATAGACCATTACTGGCGAGTTTAGCAATAGCTGAGACAATTGCAGACTAGCGACTAGTTCCCCTACCTGAATTAAAATCTTGAAAAGCTTGCCCCTGGAAAAGGGTGGGAGAAGGGAAGTAGATAAATTGGGCTAGGACAGTTGAGCCTTCAATCGGCCGACTGACGGGGTGGGGTATGGGGTCGTTAACTGGGAAAGGTGTGCTAACTTACAAGTAACTTTGTCTCGCCCTTGCCTCAACCCTTTTGCCAGCTCGTGAGCCCCTCGCAGATTTCTAGGATAATTATAACTCGCTTACTAGGCGTCTTTTATTTTGTTCAGAGAACACCCGTTACTTAGTGGTGGATTGTGGAGGCGGCACAGTGGACCTTACGGTACATGAATTGGACTCGCAGACCGGCACCTTACAGGAGCTCCATAGGGGCACAGGGGGACCCTGTGGGGCTACTGGTGTGGACGAGCAGTTTGAACTGCTTTTGAAGAAAATTTTTGGGAAAGACTTTATTGAACAGTTCAAAAACAAACGACCCGCAGGCTGGGTCGACTTGATGATCGCTTTTGAAGCAAAGAAGCGAACGGCGAGTCCAAACAAGACAAATCCACTGAATATCTCAATGCCTTATTCGTTCATCGATTACTACAAGAAACACAAAAGTTCCAGCATTGAATCTGCGGTGAAGAAGTTTGGAAATCCAAACGTGAAATGGTCCTCGCAAGGAATGTTAAGAATTGCGCCTGAAACCATGAAAGAACTGTTTGCACCCGTGCTAAGTAAAATTGTAGAACATATTGAAGACCTCGTCAGTAAAGATAGTGTTAAAGAGCTTGACTTTCTCTTTCTCGTGGGAGGATTTGCTGAGTCGCCATTGCTTCAAGTGGCCGTCCGTGAAACATTTGACTCAAAAATGAAAGTCATTATTCCCCAAGAGGTCGGTCTGACAATTCTCCGAGGCGCAGTGTTGTTCGGAATAGATCCCACGATTGTGCGCGTTCGACGGGCGGCAATGACTTACGGGGTCGGAGTCCTCAATCGATTTATCGTCGGCAAGCACCCGAGAAACAAACTCGTGAAGAAATCGGGAGTCGAATGGTGTACCGATGTGTTCGACAAATTTGTGACATCTGATCAGCCAATGAAACTCGGAGAGAGTGTTACGAGAAGCTATGCGCCCGCAAAACCGGGACAAACTTCTACAACTATTACCATATATTCCACCGAGGAAGAAAACGTTAATTTTGTCACGGACCAAGGCGTGAAAAAGTGCGGTCAGTTGCTTCTGGAGATGCCCCAAATGGAAGACAGTGATTCCAAGAAACCTAGAGAACTTAAAACGTGTATGATGTTTGGTGATACTGAAATCAAAGTTACAGCGGTGGACATTTTGTCCGGTAAAGAAGCAAAAGCAACCATCAATTTCTTGTCCCTGTGAAAAAACGAACGCAGTATTATGTCGCTTAAATTGCATCCGTATCCTTGAATTATTTCCACTTGCAGCTTTCACGCCCCTAGTAAAGGACACTTGACAGTAATGGAATGTTTCCGATTGAACTTCGCCAACAAGTCGTTTATAAAAGGTAATTATCATACGGAGAGACCCGATTTTCAGGAAGAGATTGTCTCCATTTGATAAGAATCGATTTTCAATAAAGATGAAATTACCCTTGGTTCTTTTGTACTTATTTCCGAGTTGAAACCCTAAGTAGCAGGCTAACTAAGTGAAACATCGGAAGACTAAGTAACACAACACCTGTTTTTAGCACGGGCTATTTCACTGCAACATTTCCCCTAAGTCTGCGACTATCGAGTTTGTTGTCCAAATATAAATGGTGTAATACGCCGGACACGTGACAATTTGGAAGGAGGGGAAGGAGCTGTTCTAAATTTAGTGGATCGAGTCCTGGATGCTTTGCGGCCGTTTTGCTTTAGGTAAAAAAAACAAAAACAAATGCTTGACATATGCTCTCATTGATGTCTTCCTGTAGTAAACGTGGATATTCAAGCCAGCTTTCAGAACATTGTCTACGTGAAATAAGAATGTCGTTTTTCATTATATCCAAAATACATCCTGGCGCAAAATACATGCGTGTTCTTCATGCTTGATAACATGGCCCCGCAATCCTAACACCATTTATGAAACATACTGTAAAACGACTAACGCGCTTTCTTCCACTTCATCTCTGTATACTTGGTATTAGCTTGGCTCTATAGTAGCAAACTGTAGAGTGAATCAAAATAGATTTTTCCTTACTTCTGCAAGCATATATTCAAAGAGTTTCTTACATAGACAAATACGGCAGAGCAAAGATACTTATACTGAGAAATACGTAGATCCTTCTTTACGAAAAACAGTAGTTGTCAGTTTCCTTAACCCAACTTCCAAAGGACGCTATCCAGTGGATAACGGATAAGTGTTAACAAAACAAACTACGGTATCCACGTGATAATGATTTAGCCACTGGATAGCGTTCTCCACCTTTCGAACAACCCACTTCCTTGTATATTTAACAACTGTAATTCCTATTAAACCACCCATCCACCAACAGCGGCTGTTTAATCGCACAAAAGGAGAGACCTCTTTTAGAAAGAGTGTGTGATCTAACTACTGAAGCTTGGTAACAGGGCACCCACAATAACCATGATAGCTACTCTTGGTCAGATGTCCTTTGAATACCCCCTAGAACTCTCCTGGCCTCTCCCTGAATCCCATACTCCCTGTAATCTCCTACCTCTTTATATAACCAATACCTTTCGTAATTCCCCTCCCTCTTCATCCCTCTTGCTCCAATGCTAACCAGTAATTGCAGTAAATCTAATACTTCCTGTGATTGCCAACCTCCCTCTAACACTCTCCTCTATTGCCAATCTTCCCCCAAATTCTAGATCCCTTACAATTCCCTACTTCACCCTAAATCCAATGTAACTCTTGTGATTCTCTCCCTCTGCCTTCAAATTCTCTCCAGTAATTGCAAAACTCGCCCTAACTCTAATACTTCCTGGATTGCCAACCTCCCTCTAGCACTCTCCTGTAATTCTCAATCCCCTAAATTCTATCTCCCCTGTAATTCCGTACTTCACCCTAAATCAAATATAGCCCTTATGATTCCCTACTTCTGGCTCTAATGCTCCCCAGTAATTGCCAACTCCACCTAGACCTAATACTTTTTGTGATTGCCAACCTGCCCCACCTCTAGCGTTCTCCTGTAATTCTCAATCATCAAAATTCTATCTCCCCTGTAATTCCCTACTTTGCCCTATATCCAATATAGCCCTTATGATTCCCTACTTCTGGTGCCAATGCTCCCCAGTTATTGCCAAACTCGCCCTAAATCTTTTACTTTCTGTGATTGCCAACCTCCCTCTAGCACTCTCCTGTGATATCCATCCCCCGCTAAATGCTAGATCCCCTGTAAATCCTTACCTTGCCCTAAATCCAATTGCCCTTGTGATTCCCTCCCTCTGGCTCCCATGCTCTCCTGTAATTCCCAATACTCCCTGTGATTCCTAACCTCCCTATGACTCCAGCTTTCCAATCTCAGTCCTCTTCTTGAATGAGTGCTTAATCCCAATCCCAGTAATTGCCAACTTCACTGACTGTAAACCCCCCTCCCATCCCCCCTACCCCTCACAATTCTCAATCTCTCGGTAAATCCAAGACCCTGAGTAATTCTGACTCTGTTACTCTCCTGAATTTTTAATCTTCCCTAAATCCAATACCCCTGTTATTACCAACCTCCCTTTGACTAAAATAGGCACTGTAACTCACAATAACTCTCTAAATCACCCTCTAAATCCAATACCAGCTGATACTCTTGATCCTAACCCTAGCTCCAGTTTTCTACTCTCACTCTATTATTTTTCTGTTATTCTAACCTCCATCTAGCTAATACCTCCTTGTAATTCCCAATCTCCCCCTAAATCCAATACCCCCTTGATATTCTCAACCCATATCCTGACTCTAACACCCTTGTTATTCCCAACCTCTCTATAACTCCAATACCCTTATGTACAATCCAGTGACTTGACTGATTTAATCCAGCAACCCCTTTACTTTCCAACCTCCATTTTGGAACTCTAACTAGGATTCTTACACCCCTTTGATCTCAAATTCTCTCCAATTCCTTAAATGATTATGGCTCTTGACCTCCCAGTGCCCCTCCCACCCCCCCTCCCCACTTGATTCCAGTATTCTCTCTAGTCCACTAGCCCCCCATGATTCACGTACTTTGTTTTCACCTTTTGGACAGTGTTGGGGGGGATAAAAATTACATACAAAAACACTTCCTTACTAAAAAAAAAATGTAAGGAAATATGTTTTGTACATAGGGGTATGATTTTTGATATGGTACTGTACCAAGTCTTTTCTCCCTCAACACTGTCCCATGATGAAACAAAAATAAAATATTATCAACCACAGCACTAACACATAAATGATGAGTTGTGTACAGACACAAAGCACTGTTGGCTTCTGGTCTTACTTGGAAAGCAGCATGATGTTGGTTTTGTCTGGCATGAGCTAATAACAAACATCTGGGCCTGGCTTATTCTTAGAGCATACTATCATGTCCAACCTCAACCTGTACCTTTATTATGTTGGCTTCACAAGGTTTCATTAAGCTGGACTGAAAGCAAAATACATGTAGTTGCATAAGTGATGTTCATTTTAAAACAGCTAGTTCATATCTGCATATTTGTGCACTTTCTACACTGTCTCGTGAATCTTCCTTCGTTCTACATGTATTTACAATCAACTGATTGAAGTCTTGAGCTTGCAAAGTAATCTTTAGTTGTTCTTATACTTACTCATGTACAAAAACACTGTTTTGTTACTTTATCAATAACCAGTTGCCAAGCTATTGCCATGTGCCATAAACCAAATTATATTGACTAACAAAATACAACGATCTCCAAATTGGAGACATGTTCTTAGCACTATAGTGGTCTTTTCGAGTTATCTGGTGTGAAATTTGTTTTCTCCAGAATTTCTGGCAGTGGCAGCAAGAGGCACGTTGTTTTCTTTCTCCTCTGTTATCCAAACCATGTATTTGATTTCTTTCATTCTTGAACATTGCTGATGCCACAGGAGCTGATCTGATCTGAGCTGAACTTTACACTTGAAGCAGTACTGACGCATATATATTACCATGCAGTCAATCAAAGTCAGGAATATCTTCAAATGAATATCCTCTATAACCTTTCCAAGCATAATATGCTATTCTGACATGATAGAAACCAGGGATGAACATAAGGGAACCCAGGATCAACAGTGGATAAGTACGATCAGCGTACTGTTGAAAGAAGAAGAATGAAGATTGAAATGTTAATACAATTTTAAAAACCTCAAGATACATTTTACTATAGTCCCAGTGAGTAAATCCTTGGACTAATCTGAATCTCAATCTGTGTGCCATGGTTCTTCGGTCATTTTAGACTTATGTTATGGATTAAAAAATTCTGACATGATCATTGGGGGTCATCATTAAGCAGAAACCTTTTTACCACAGAAATATCAAAAATATTTAACAGACTTTAAAAAATCCTTACCTTGACATCAAAATAGCCTGTAAAGAGCAACGATCCAAAAACAAGTAAAAGCGTTCCTACGGTGAATAAGAAAAAGGCCAACACTAATGCCTTCCAGGGTACCTTTGGGGGTGGCTTGATAAACTGAAAGAAAGATCAAAAACAAAGACCACTGTTCAGAGCCTCGTGAGGCTGTGTAAAATTAAATGTATACCCGAACTCCCAAAGGGAGCAAGCTGAGCACATACTTAAAAATATGCTGCTAAAAGCTAAAATTTGTTGACAAAATATGTAGATAAAAAATTGGGAGAATTATGTGGAGTATATTTCTGATTCAGCTAGCTGCTTTTTGACACACAGAGATCCAGATGAAAATTGGGAGATATATCTTAGATTATAAATGCAGTTTATGTCCTCACCAATGGTGACAACTGCTGATCATTGACAACACAACTTTCTGAGTTCACATTATACTGGAAACTGTCCTTTTGACGTAAACCTCAGTGAGCACACTTTTAAGCTTACTTATCCTCCACCATAAAAGTTTGCGGCATTTCAATATGTTCGCATATTACACATGCTTGATTTAAGTTGCTACTGTTGCTGCAGTTATTCCATTTCACAATTTTCGCTCCATTTTCGATTTCTTTGCATCAATTTAATCTGAGTCACAAACCTGTGCGTCAATGTAGCCATCATCGTTAGAAATCTTCTGATATTTTACTTGAGTTCTGATCTTCGTTGCAGGCATTTTAACTTACACCCAAATTTGCAGCAACTTCAGCTTGGTGTTATCAATGATAAACGCAATTAAAGAAAGTTTTGGGTATAATAAATAAAGGTACAATGTAGATTTCTTTGTCAATATTTTACCTGTATGTGCAACCACGCCTTCAGACCTCGTCAATAGCTACAACATGGAGATCTGGGAACGAGAGAAGTTGGTACGAGAAAATTTTCGGTCAAAAACTCTGTTTCTAAGCTGTACTCTCGTTCAAAAAAGTTAGATTAGGAATATCATCGAAAACAATTTGCTCTCACGAGTGGTTTCGTGATAACTTTCGTTCATAATCTTTGATTTGCAGATGTTGTCATGGTTCCCTTGTAAACTAAAGAAGTTCCGTGAACTCCAAATTCGGAAAACCGAGCTCACGAAAAATACGTCGATGTTTTACGTGATATCAATGTTAATTTGGTTTCAAAGATATTTGTGATCAAAAGCTAAACAGAGATGGACGGAGAGTGCCTTTCTGTTACCGTGGTAGACAGAGTGGCGAAGCTGGACACTCTTGGTGGATATGTATTTTTGGTGTTTTTGTTATGCCTTCTGGTTGGATTCATCCTTGGCCTTCTGTTAGCTCGTTGTATTCTACGAGAATTAGAGGTAGGCTATACGATTTTAGTTATCTTATTGCCCACAATACTTAAATGTTATTGTACTTGAAATAATTTGTTTTATTCTGTGTCATTTTCTATGTATTTGAATTCCACTATTTGCATTGCTTTCATGCAAGATCAGACGAATGTGTAACTACATGTAAGCTTAAAATTAATTGCGTATTTCACCTGGTCTGCAGTTTATTGTAATAATTGACATCTAAATAAATGTGTGTTATATTCACCATGCCCCTCAGCTTGTATGTATTGTGTTTGGGAGCAGCACCTTCAAGCCTGTCTGGTTTATATCTCATCCTCTTTTTCCCATGGGGAGCATAGGGCTTCCACAGTTGCCTTCTACCTCTGTCAGTCTTGAGCCGCTCTTTTGGCCTAGTGCACCAACTCATGGTGATCTCCATTAGCTCTTTTTGGATGCTTTTGTGCCACATGATTCTCGGTCTGCCACAGTTCCATGTGCCTAATGTGGGTTCCAATCCACCAATGTGTGACGTGCTATGTTCTTCTCACCCAGCCTTAGCGTATGACGCTATCACAAATCCACTTCTGGTGTCTTCTCGTAATGGTGGTGTTGATAGGCTCTTGACTGGTTGGGCAGTAATTAGAGTGCCTTTGGTTCTTTGAGTCAAATATATTTTCCAACCTAAAATAATTCTAGTTTCTCCTGAAGGCCTTTTGTCTTGATCAACTGACCATTGGTTCAGTTCTTGTAGGGAATGATTTTAATTTGTACATTGAGTCAGTGTCTTCCATAAGCATCTGAATCGCAAGCCCAGGGACTCTGCTCAGAGGTTGTTTCCCCAGAGTCCCTTGTCCTTCCCTATCTTTCCACTGTTTTATCACTGTGATGATTGCCTGCTTTTCTCCCTTCCACATGGGGGCTCATGACTGGGTTGTCAGGATTTGCCAGCCATCGGAATGGTCTCCATCGAGTTGGATGACGATAGTGAAAGCTCCTGGATTCCTCAGGCACCCAACCTCCACTTTGCGAGGCAGTTGTTAATGTGGGGAATCAGTGATAACATTTATGGCTGTGTGAATGATTTCATGAACTGTTGCGTATATAAATTATTTTTTTGTCACATTTTCTTTAGGAGCAATACTCTCTAAGGAGAAGCAAGTCTGAATCTGCCGCAATTCTAATTGAAGTAGAAAATGAGGCACATGTGCAAGATACATCTGGAAAGGTAAACTCCTCTTCATTTTGTACATAATTGAGAACAACTCCTTAGAACTGGTGGTTCCTTATCTAACTATAATCCACAGAGTACAAAATAATGCAAAACAAGAAGAAATGCCCCACTATTTGTACTTTAGGATCTACAGTAAAACAGGTTGGTTGTATCTTCCAAAGGCAGGGGTTTCATTAACGTTTTCAGCAGAAGAACAACTGGTTTTCCCAGTAGGCAAAGCTTTTTAACTAAACTTCTTGATAAGAAAAACTTCCCGCTCCTTTTATTGTTCATTAACAGCATTTAGAAAAGGGGTGTAAGTACTATGTGTAAGAGGTACTTTTTTCAGTAAAAGGTATGCAAATTAAAGGCCTTTTCTGTCAGAATGGTATACAAAAGGATAGTGTTAACCCCGGGGTATATCCCTCTTTAAGTTAAGAGTACTAATTGTACTATTTAAATGAGACTACATGTACTCAACCTTGTTTTCTAGCTTTCAAAAACAATCATTAGCTAAAGATCACCACTGTATTGTATTTCTTTCATTATTTTTATTCTTAACCAGAAAATGGGAAGTAACAGGATTGCGCCAATGCCTTTGCCAACCAAGAACACAGCTGAGGTTGCCATAGAAATGGAACCAACTCATCTTAGTACTGGCAGTCTTCATAGTCAGTCAGCATGGACAGGAGAAAATGACAATAATCAGCAATCAGTTGTTGATGCTCTGAGCAAACCTTCTGGGTAAGGTTCCTTCAGGATCTTTAAGGGTACATCTACATGACTGTATATTACCAGATTGTAAAGTCCAAGTGACCAATAATCAACGTGCCAATAACATTTCTCAGAATTAATTTAAAGTGAAAAAAGGAGAGCATGACTCTGACTTACAAAATCTGACAGGCTTGCAGATTGTTGACATAATAGCATATTGATAGCCACAGCATAATTATTCAATGTAATAAGCCATCCTCTTTTTGGTAAATGTTGTCCTCTGGATCATGTAAATGTCATTTCGATATTTTGGACCTAAAGGAACTTTAGGAAATTTTATCATTGTGGACATGTTGTCTGTATCCAATGAGCTTTTGGGGTATTTTGCAGGGATACATGTTACAGTGTTTCACAATACTGTGCTATAGTTAATTTGTACTATAATCAGGGGTTTCAGTAATGTTTTCAGCCTGAAGGCAACTGGTTTTCACAGGCAGGCAAAGCTTTTTGAACAGAACTTGAAACCCTTGATAATTTATGTTAGATGTTTTTTTTTTCTAGAGAAGAGATGGAAGTTGAGCTTCAAAAGCAGGATTTCAAAGCCATTGAGAACATGGAAACCAGTCTCAGACTCCAGAAAAATGAGGTGTGTGTTCATTGTCACAGAATGTTGAAAACGTTTTTAGTACACTGTCTCTACTGCAAGGCTAATCCAAGCAATGACATGATTGCTGGAAAATCTATCACTGTCATGATTTTTGCAGCAACAGTAATGTACAGAATTGCACAGTCAAATTGCTGCAGCATCTTTCAATAACACACAAACTCTGAAGTTCACAACCTAACTAATGATTACATTTTTGGCTGCTGTCAGTCATTATGATGACAACCAATAAACCTTTGAAAAAAAAAACAAACAAATTTAATGGAAATCTACTGACCATAACCCACAGAAATGACCTTTTTAACCCTTTGAAGTTAACTTCCTTTTTCCTTGAGACATCTTCTAAGATGATTGATGGCATTGAAACACAAAACCATTAAACCATTAATTGAGCAGAGTTCACCTGTTATTGAAAAGTGCAGTAATGTCACAATTGTAGAAACTTTACCCCGGTTATGATGAGAAGAAGATTAATTCTGTGAAGGATTTGATTTAATCACTGATTTTTTGTTAACATTCTGTAGACATTCCTGCAGTTGTTAAAGATGATTCTGAGCTTCTTAGTGAGTAAATCCAGAATAAGTGAAGGATTTCGAAGAGATTCTCTTGCAAAGTATGAGCAGGTGAGACATATGATGTTCAGCATATATGTTACTTAGTTTAGGTCAGTTCTTGCAAATTATTATCAACCAGCTACATCATCTAAAGTTTATTTATAAAATGTGGTATTACATTTTTCTCCTGGTATTTGTATTCACCTGTAGCTTGGAGAACACTGAATATGTGTAAAAGTGAAAAGTGAAATGAGTTTTCAGAGACATTGGAGGTCACAGTTATGTGCATATCCTAGGCAGTTGCAAAAACACAACCTGAAAAAAATTTAGGCTTTAAGGTTCAAGCCTTAATTCTTTCTTCAGGATTTACTTTTGTAACTGCTTACATTATGTACCACATATGTATTCACTTGCAAGAAATCATTTCTTTTGTTTAATACAGGCAATCGAAGACATAGACAGCAATGCAAAGGAGGAAATGAAAGCTGAAGAACAGGTAATGTATACAATGGTCATGCCACTCTTACTATTACCAGGTAGTACAGCAGACCAGCAGTGCAGCAAAACTCTTCAGTTACACAACCCTATGCACACATTGCATGCCTACAATATATAGGGGAATTTTTTCATACTTTTGGCCCGCAATACCTGCAATTAGGACTAACAGCTGCCTATTGGCCCTTTAATTTTCACCTATTGGACCCTCTACATGTAGTGGGTGCTTAGTATGGTGCTGCTTGCTGTACATGAAAAATGTACCCTACCATAGGCCTACAATGTGCACAAAGGGCCTACAGCTACTAAGCCCACTGCAGTTACTGCTGCACCTTTTACGTACAGTGGGCAATTATTATTAGATAACTTTGTGATAATCAAAAAGTTAGGCAAATGATCTGTTATGCCACACAGTATATTACCACTTATAGCATGGTGCTCTAGTGAATTAAAGAAAATGTTATCAATTAGAGTTGCAGAATTTTTGATAATTTCTTCAAGAGTATCAACAAAGTGCATCATTGTCAAACCAGACTGGCGAGTAAGATCTCATACTATCTGCCAAAAGCAAGGACTAATTACGGCAAATTTAACATTCGTTTTTTCGGTGCTAAAGTTTGGAATTCCATTGATGACTCACTTAAATCTAAGAGTCGTGCTTGTTTCAAAAATCTCTTAAAAGAATTGATTATCTCCAACTACTGACTGGTACATTGATGTACTTTAATTTTTCATTTTTTTGTGTGCACATTCATTTTTTTCTTTTTCGTTCTCTGTATGTGTGTCTGTGTCTGTGTGTGTGTGTGAATGAAATCGTGTCCTGTTTTTTTTGTGTGTTTTTTTTTTTTGTTTTTTTCATATATTCTGTAACTTTATTGCAATATTTTTTCCACTTGGCCCAGCCACTTAGCTCGATTAGCCTTAGCTATTTCTAAGTGGCTGTGCTCTGTTTTTCATTGTTATTTTTTCACATTGCATGTATTTATTTTTATTGTAAAATTTTTCTGGGCATGAAATAAAGGTTGTTGTTGTTGTTGTTGTATTATGCTGCTTTCTGTGCAGGAAAAATCAAAAGAATGAATGAAAGCTGGTGAAATTTATGTCTATAATTATCTTAAGTTCTTGTTTGAAACTGGGTTTTTTCTCAATCCAAAGGAGCTGAGAAACACCATTGTAGATCCAGTGGAACTTGATCAAGCAATAGAGAGTCTTCATTCCAAGTACTCCAAGAAAATGGTAAATATTACATGCATACTCTGCATTCATAAATGATGATTGTTCAGACAGTCTTACAATAACTGTGAATGCGATTGTTTCCTTTACCTACCCATAACAATTGAATATTACATGCATACTCTGAATTCATAAATAAGGATTGTTCAGACAGTCTTACAGTGAACGTGATTGTTTCCTTTACCTACCCATAACAATTAAATACAGTATGTAGTGTACTGCATTTAATTTATCTTTCTCGTGATAAATGTCTTTACTAGTGTACAAGTCTTAAAAGATGGTGATGGTTATTGAGCAATGTTCTCTGCCTTAGTACTTATTTGCTAATCATTTACTTCTGTGTGCATCATCAACAGACCTCAGAGAGAATGGAACTTCAGGATAAATTAAGAACAGATCTCTTGCAGAACACAGAACTCTCGGAAGAAGAGGTGAGTTACACTTTTAAGGCCTTATAAACAACTATTAATATATATTATTCATATATATATATATAAGTATTCATAAACCAGTAGTCAAATTTTTACTTCCTTTTACCCAAAATAGTGAAGATTCTTAATATATCCTGAACCCTGCAACAGCTAGACTACATTTTGTAACACCATACATCTTGCAACATAACTCCACAATTTCTTATCCTCCCAAGAACTCAAACCCCCGGGGGGGTACTTTGGGAATTTCTGGGTGGGGATGTGCTGCTGAGACCCTGGAACCCTTAGCCTACACCAGAGCTAGTTCAGCTGAATTTTGCTAACCTATACTAGAGTAAAGTCCCCGAATCTATCAACACTGTTGAGGCTGATTTGCGTAAATTTAAACTTGCCAGTTTGATTTTTTTTATATTTTTGAGTGGCAATTCCTGTTTTCCTTACTCTAGGTAAAATCTTCAACCAACCAGTCAGTTTTGCAAAAAATGATACCCTATCCTAGACCCAAATGCTCTGATTTATGTACCCTATCCTAGAGTAAACTGTTTTGAAAACCATACCCTTCGCAGCGGCACATACCTATATAGCCCATATATGGCAGTGCTGTAACTATGGATTTCTCAAACCAATTTTTGTTCCCTGTGAAGCTTTGAGAAATCAAAATTCCACTCCACTCGTGACTGGAAACAGTCCCTGTGGCAATTACATATAACTGTAATTACTTGCAGTTATGATGTATCACACTTTAACACATGCAGTGTAACCATAGTATGTATACATAAAAGCCCAAGAGCACTGTATGTTTGACTTACCAAAATGCTGGAATCTGATGCTCAGTTTTAATGTTGAAATTTTTCATCACTTGAAATTGCTGACAAATGTCCAAGATGAGAACAAAAGATAAAAGTTCATTCCTTTTTTGTACATGTACTATAGGCAGAGCAGATTGTTGCCAAACTCATGATGAATATGGCTGCTGTAGATAGACGATTAGCTGAGGAGGCCAGTCGGCAAAATCTGGTAAGCTACAGATTTTAATGGTGTTTGACTCGAAAGTCAGTGAATGGCCAGGAAAATAGGGACCAGTGTAGATGATAGTTAATCATGTTACTCTATCAAACAACAGCGTTTATATCAGTGGGTGGCTGGTTTCCAGGTTAAAATACTTTACATGATTTCTGTATTAATAATATACGTGAAAAAATTACTCGCCTCTGATTGGCTGAGAGCAGTGCAGTTCAAATGTAACACCAGTGCAAAAAGTGTAACACCAGTGCAAATTACACATCATAATTCTGGATTATGATTGGCTGAAAGACAATAGGAAATTTTCTAAGCCAATGATATTACGTAAAATGATGATGAAAATTTTGTGCACAAACTTTGAAAAAAGTTCTTGAATGAGAAAAAATGGCTTCAAGAGAGGTCTTCCAGCACTTCCTCCATGTAAATGTTTTCATGTTTATAGTATTAATAAGTAATCACATGGTCTTTCTCATTCAATTTGGAATTTTCCCTTGATGCTATGAGTGAAATTGCTTGTTGGTGATATAATTCATCCACAAAATAACAAGTCTGGTACGGTTGTGGAGAACCAGGCTACAGGTGACCCAAAAGTTGATGACATCCCTGATATATATGGAACATGTAAACATGAGCAAACCAGTGCATGAAATGGAACCAAAAACTTTTGACGGCCATCTCATAGCATGGAAAGATCAGAACGTAAAATCTTAAAGTCAACATTTCCCTTTTAAGAAGTACTCATGTAAAAAAAATACAAATAAATCACTTTATTTTAGTTTCAAAGTGTTTTAATAGCACTGAGCACTGTGCTAATTGCAGACACGATAAATGAAGAAACAAATATTGTATTTATATAGAACTGAACACTTTTTAAGAATCCCAACTGGTTGGAGGCTGACCAGTTGGCTATTTACAAGACATGGAGGAGTTGAATCTGGGACCACCAAACACAAAGCCATCTAGTGGCAGAGAGAGGATTTGAAATAGGGACCTCTGGCTTACAAAACCAGCAACCTAACCACTAGGCCATGTTGCCTTCATCTAACTTTTTTATCTGGTTGGTTTTTTATTTATTGGCTTGTTAGCAGGATAACACTGCTGTTTATTGACTGCTGTTTTATTACATAGGTTTTGCATGAAAGACTTGCTCGAAGACAAGCACTTGCTCAACAGAGAGCTGCTGATAATCAAGAGGTTAGTAAACTAATAAAAATAAGTTAATATTACGTTTTGTAAGGATTTCCACCACTGAGAAAACTTGTCATTGCCACACATAAAATTACAATAATATACAGATGATGTAACGATTTTTAACGCCTTTGCTTTGTTTCATGAACTGATCAATGTTGATATATACTGTTGTAGTTAAAAGATCTTCAGATCTTTCTTGGACATCCTGGGCAGTCATTGGAAATCTTTCATCATCTTCATAATTGTTTGGGAAAAGGTGGAAAATGTTCTTGAAAGTTACTTTGGAGAACCTCTCAAACTACTTTAAAACATCTTCAGAAAAATGCTTGGAAATCCTTGAAAATCACTGAAATTTTCTTTTTTGTGCTGTACACTTATGTAATGAGCTAAATAATACATGGCTGCATGAGATATGAAATTTTTTGATCATCTCACATTAAACTCAGTACCTCATTCCTTTCATTGCCTTGCAATTGTGTTAAGCAATCAAAGAAAAATTCCATATCTCTCTAGGCCTTCATGTATTCCTTATACACTTGTATCGATAGTACTCGTTCTACTTGGTTTGTTTTCTTAAAGGACCATTGTGATAAATTTTTAGGAAAAAGAGGATTTTGGTGAAAGGTTGAAGCTACCACAGAATAATTTGGATGTTCTATCCAAAAGAGGAAAGCTTCTGGAAGACCAAAAAGAGAGGTATTAGTGTTATTGAAGTACGCACTAAAGTACAAAAATTATCTAAACAAGATTTCAATCTCTAGAAAACTGCTCTTTGCTTGCAACCAGGTTTGGTAAAAAGAAAATCAAGACATCAATTTAGGCAGCAAGTATTCCTTTTCTCAAGGTTTTTCTATAGTGATGGAAAGATTGAAAGGCGAGAGTGCGTTGTTTCATCTTTACCATTGATCTGCTCCCTATTATCTCTGGAATTGGTTCTGAGAGTCTCTGTACAGTACATCTGCACTCATTTCTCCTCCTCCCCATTTTTCTTTGGAAGGGGGATGCAGACAGTAGCAGATGGCTCTGAGGAGAAGAGAGAGACTGATTAAATGTTAATTGATCTGAAAGAGAAAATCTGTGAAGAAAGTATGTGTTGATGTTTACTATTTTAAACTGTTATTGTATGTGTTTGATTCAAAGGATTATGGAGGAATATGAACAAGATCTTCGAGTCTTAGAAGAGAAACACCAACAAGGTTTGTACTCTTAAACACCATGCATCAACTTAAAACAGTATGGTGTTACGCTAAAAGGGTTACAGTACTTACAATTACCTTTCAGTTTAGTCCTATACAGCCTAGTCCTTTCAATATTTGCCTTGTGATATCTCCTTGCCGTTTTTGAGGTTTTACTCACGGTTTCCAGTGTTGCCATGGTTCTCACTGTATTTTGAGATAAAAAAAGGTTGTTGTACCGTGCACATCATAAACTTAAATGTAAAATTACTTCCAGTATTTATTAGTGGATTATGACTGTTGTATGTTGTAAGGAGAAAATTATATTATAAAACTTATGGAACATGCAAACCTAAACGTTATGAGTAATAATTGCATTTTCTTACAGCTATCCTTAAGAGTCAAAATGATTTGAATGAGAAACTGAAAAGAAAGCGGGAACAAAGAATGAGAAAACTAGAGATGGAACAAGCAGCAGAAAAGGAGGATTTTGAAAGAAAGGCAAGTAAATGACAAATGTGTGTTTGTGGATCCCTGAAGAACAAAGCCAAGGAACTGTGTTTGTTGCCGCATTTCTCATTTCTCTGTTTGTAATCCCATCTTCCGGATGACAAAAACTACAGTCTCTGTAGCTCAGGGTTGTTAAGAATTAGACTCCAGGGCTCCAAGGAAGAAAAAAACCGGACTCCAAGACAGGGTGTTAGGAAAACAGGGCTTACCCTTTAGGCGTGCACTACCTATGATGGACTACCCCGAAAGTCATTGTCACTAGCCCCCTAAAAGTGTGTTTCTTACAGTGCGTCTGTAATTTGAATTCCCTCCATTTCTTTCCTTCCTGCTCCAAATATCGAGAAACCCAGTGTTTCTTTTTTCTGTGCTTATGCTTAGTTGACCTGGGTTCTTGTGCTTATGCTTGCGCTGGCTTAGGCTTGTAGGTATCTCAGAAGTGTAAACCAGTCTTAAAGCCTTCTAATGAACCCACTTCAAAAGCTAATCATTTTTTTCTCTTTGTGGTTATTATAGGCCAGTCAGTTGATCAGTGAAGGTGAAATGACAGCTGAAGACTTCCTGGAGTCAAGCCACAAACTGAGAGTGCAGCAACAAGTTGCAAGGGAAGAAGAGGAAGACAAGGCTGATGATTCAGAAGTACAGGAATTCAATAACCTCAGACAGGCAAGTTGTTGGATTAGGAAGTTAGCCTCCTGGGCTTGTCACCAACACATGACAAAGAGTTAACCTCGTTTTCAAGGGGGCAGGAAGAAGAGAGACCCTGGGAATGAGGTTGGAGGAAGAGTGTCTGCGTTGGAGCTAAGTACAAGTTATTCAACAGTTATCATTTCCTTTCGTTTTAACTGTTTTCGATTGATTGCGAAGAATAATCACAAGAATATTTTGGTGTTGCATTTAACTAATGTACCCAATCACTGCAAACGTGTCGTTGATGCGAGTTTTTTCCACACTTGTTGTACGTTTTTTGCTTCGAGTGCAGGTTTGCTCGTTGCCTTATCTACGTGTGATCCCTAAATGGGTGTGGTTTTATGACAGTGCTGTCTGTGATTGGCAAATTTTCATAGTTTCCATTTCTTATCGCTCTATTAAAAAGAGCATGATAACTCGGAGGAATCCACAAGTTGTCATGTTGCCAGTATGCAATTCGGAGTGTGGATAGGAACCTCTTTGGGTACTAAACGGGAATTTGCAAAGTGAACTCCACTTCTTCACTCAGCCAAATTTTGACCTCACTGAATACAGAGCGGGGTACGAGTCTTTCATTGCGGAATATCCGTTTATCTAACTAGACTGCTTTCTGTTTGTTGTCATAATTAAACTTCAGAAATTAGAAGAAAAGAGACAGCGAAATTTGCAAGAAAGAGAGGAAGCCTTGTTTGAACAGATTAGAAAGGAAGCGCATTTGTCGTCAAAGGAAGCTGAGAAACTGATGACTAAGCATTTGGAAGACCTCAAGGAGTCTAATGGTTTGTCTCCTTTCTATCACAGTAACTGTGATAATCTGTACGTGAAATAAATTGTTTATGGAGAAAGTGCAACTGCAACCACTTTTTTCGTAGTTGAAAGGCAACTTAAGTAAGTAAGGCCTAAGTCAAACGTCGATCGTCACATGAGACGAACTAAACTGAGCGAATTAGGTCATGATAAGTTCGATGTTTGCAACCCAGTTCGTCCGACTGAATTTGATCGACCAGCACGTTCTATCCGTACTCAAATTGCACTTTAGTTCGTCTCATGTGAAGTTAGACGTTTGACCTGGGCCTAAGTAGTTTCAGTTGTCATCACTAGTAGGTTTGATCCACTTTAAACTGCCAAGTGCTTCTTCACAACTGCGAAAATATCATTAAGTAAACTGCAGTTTTGTTATTGTCGTTGCCGACCATCTGCATGATTTGATTGTTGGCATGTCACGCCTGTATACTTAGTTGTTACAAGTGGATAAATGCCACACGCGAAAATGAATGTGCTTGGTGCCTGACAGGATAAAGAACTGCTGCTCATAGATAACTTTTCATTGTATCTTAAGAGAGGAAGACCCGAGAGCGCGAGAGGCAGCGAGCAATGATTCAAGAAAAACTGGAAGAAAGAAAGAAGAGATGGGAGAGAGACATGGAAAGACAACAAGCCGAGCAGAGTCAGCTGGTTGCAGAACAAGAGAAAGCCATTAAACAAGTGTTGAACACTCAAGCGGGACTTGCTGAAGAGTACGTTTTTAAAACAGAAATGTGAACATATCCATTTTTATGCCGTGCCATAGAAAATACAGCCAATCAGAATACAGAAAGGCCGTTGTACACTTGAATGCCGTCATTGCATGCTACCTTCCCATCGTGCGCTGCGCGTATTCCGCACTGAGTTTGTTGGCCACTGTATTTTCTATGGCGTGGCATGAAATAGTTAAGCAACGCTTTCTCTTGGTATACCATGGAATATCCCACACGTCAGTTTTATTTTCTTGGTATACACACTCGCCGTTAATAGATTAACTAGTATATTCTCCAGAGCGATCTTACCATTGTCTACGGTTACTGCCTTATTTGAAATCTTATAGCGACTCTGTGGAGCTATTTAAGTATCTAAAGGAACGGTGAGGGAAAACAGGTTTATCATGACTACAACTTAATTGTGGACATTTCGGGGTTTTTTTTTCTTCAGCTTACGCAAACAGGTGATGCTAGAACACGAACAAAACATGATAGCGCTAAATGACCATTTGCAGATGACCAGGCTGAGACAACAGAAAAGGTTTGTTTATACACTATTGTCCATGAACAGTGACATGTCCGTCACTGATTGTGTTCCTGTTTTAACTGCGGTAACCCCCACAGCAGTCACTGCCTCTCACAGCATATTGCCAAAGAAAAGCTCAACTGAACGCGCATTCAGATTGGTCTTCTTTCTAGCTGTTATCTAAATTTTCCTGTAACGTAGAGATTCTTTCCACTAACGTGTTCGAAGTTTTATCCCCATAGATTGGAGCAACGCCTTGCAACCCGCCGAGCTAGACTTGCTGAACTAAGGCAACAAATGGAAAAAGAGCGAGAAGAGCAATCCCAGAATGACCCTGAGGCCATGAAAACCCTCACAAGGGTTCAGGTTAGGAGACTGCATTACAAGACTTTGTAATGTCTATCCTGTTTTTCTGAAGATGTTTCGGTAGGTACTGATAAAGCGATAATAACATTTTGTTCTTTCAAAACAGAACATCGAATATCAAGCTGAAGTGAAGAAAATCGAGGCTGAACATCAAGCTGCTTTAGAAGACTTGAGAAGGTGAATTATAGTGTTAAGAAAGAATCCACCGGAAGTTCGAGTAACAAGTGGACAAAAACTTTGTACCAAGATTATGTACATCATTTCGCAAACTTTTTGTGCGACTAAGTTAAATGTCTTCTCAAAAAAAAGAATCGTTTCTAACCACACCATATGTCAAAAACTAAAATTATTCTTGTACAAGGTGTTTGTCGATTAATAGCTGAAATTACTCGATTTCCTATCGGATTTCGTCTTAATCTTTTTAAAGTTTTGGCGTTACTTCCGTTGTCACTTAAGCGTTTCCTGAGCTTGGTGTCTGATTCAACAAGCTCATTAACCGTGCTTAAACCAATCAGAGCGAGGATGATGTCCTTCGGCTAATCAGTTGCAATCATTTTTCCTGCACTTTGTTTCAGAATTTCCTGCACTTTCAGAATTCTAAGCGATGCGGGCTGGCCCTTCTTCTCTTTACCTCTCTATTTTGTTGTACTGTTTTTTGTTGAGGAACGAAGACCAGACTCAAGAGAGCGGTAGAAATCGAGCCTAGGTTTGAAACGACCTCGTAAATATGACTAAAATTGTTCAATTGTTTCCTAGCTTCCATCCTTTGTTTCATTGTCATTTTCTCCTCCCTCCTTCACTTTATTCCTTCCTTTCTTTCTTTCTTTCCCCTCTCTCACACCGCTGCCCAGCCTGCATCATCTTCTCCCTACCCTACTCTTCCCTCCTTCCCTTCCTCTCTTCCTCACTCCTTTTTCTCCCTGTCTCATTTCTTCCCATTATTGCATTACCTTCCCTCTTTCCGTCCATCCCTCCCTCTTTCCCTTCATTCCTTCTTTCCTATTCTGTCCTTTCTTTTCTCCATGCATTGGAAAAGCTAATTTTGAATTTGACGCGCGTATGATTTTCAAACACTTGAACGAAATGTGTACATATGCATACATTTCCATTTGATGATCCAGGTTCATTCAAGGGGTTTCCATTGTGTATTTCCCAGTGCTTCTCAGTGTTGGTGATATCTGTTAAAATAACTTGCCCGTTCTTACATCTTAGACGTTTGGCGGCCGAAACAGACGAAGCTTTAAAAGAACAAGATGAGAGACTTGGAAAAATCTTGGCTAAATTGCAGGTGAGCGTAGTTAGTAAGACCACAAAACCACAAACAAACCAGACATTTTAAAACACTGCTGTAGCCTTGTCTTGTAATTCACGGCCAGGCTTTGTTTGCCTA